>NC_142805.1:14426836-14726836 GCF_049724085.1 Artemia sp. Qi Xiang Cuo
TTATGATGTATAGACAAAATCCCACAAGAACAGTACCGTTCCTGTGAAATTGCACATTAGAACAAAATATATTTGGAATTGAATTTAAGAGCATACTCAAGACTAGATGACGCCTACAAACTGTTCTCAAAACTATTTTTTTTCTCACTTTTGTTTTTTTATTTTGGTCTGAAATAGTTTCTATTCAATGTTTTTGCGATTCTTTGTCTTTGAAAAGTTTATTTTGTCTATTTTCAATGTTTTTGCTGTGTTTTTGTATTGTTTAACAGCTTGCTTTTAATTGCTAGTTGACTAAAAGTAACTTTTAATTCCATATAATATAAGAAAACACCTTATTTTTATTAATATGAGCGAATATAACAGGAACATTTATGGGTCTGTTTTGGTGATAGGCCAAAGCATGTTTTTATTTGTTAAAAATGTTAGCGGTTGATGTCCTATAGTCTGAACAAAGGAAAGCACTGCATTAATTTCTGAGGAAAGTCCCGAATCCAAAATTCGATGAATTTCTTATGAAAAAGAAGTCTTTCACTTTCGTGTTCTTCTCCAGGGGGTCAGCGGAACAGAATAGTTAATTTTTTATGCTCAACTTGGGTACGGTTTATTTAGTGTCTTGCAGTTGGTTATACTAAACAGAATACAGATGGTACTTAAAGATGCACCCTGTGTTTAACCTAAAATATAATAGGCCAACAAGAAGTTTATTTTAATAACAAAATTTTAGTGACAATGTTGATCAGGCCATACAAAACAGCTCTACAAAACTTTATACCTGAACTAAACCTATTATCTTCCATTACATATCAGCTAATATCCTGACAATAAGTCATGGCCGGTCTAACTTTTGGAATTCTATTTAGAAAATATGAAACAAACGTTTAAAAGATTCTACTAAAAAGGGGCTTTTCATAAATCTGTTATTTACTCGTAAGATAAATCCTTAATTCCTTAGACCACCCTTGACAAACCATTAAGACGTAGTGTCGAATTGTTTAAAATGTTTCATAGTTTAACAAAAATATAAAAATTATATTATAACTATATAAAACTGACAGTTATATAATTATATATAACTGACAAAAGTAGGGAGTTAAAGTAGTAGATGGATATTATAGTTCAGCGATATTTTTTTAACAACACAAGTTTAAGAAACTTGATGTACAACCTCAAGCTTCAGAATTTAGAATTACAAATTCAAGAAAGAAATCAAGAGTTCGAAGTTTAATTAAATTAATTTGGCTGTTTGTAAATTAAGTTCCAAGATAAGAGTAATTAAAATTTAATTTATAATAAAAATAGGAAGTTCAAAAATTTTAATAACTGAGGTGTTAGCAAAAAAAAGAAAGTCTTAAAAAAGTTATAAGAATTGATGAATTTTCTTAATGAATTTTATCTTGTATTTTAGTTCTCCATGCTGCAATGCTGTACGCCACTGATATTAATAAACAAGAAAGTGGATTGTCGAGCATGCCAGGCCTTACAGGAACAAGTCTGAAGAAAGAAATGGATTTGAATTGTCAACAAGAGATGTCAATTCCCAGTTATAAAGTTGCTGAAAATGTTATGGTAAAACATGAAGTTTTTAATAATGGGAAAAAAACCTGTTGAACTTCGTAAATGTGAGAAAACATTCTGCCAAAAAGCGTAACTATCTAATCACCAAAGAACTCACGTAGAAGGAAGTACATTTAAGTGTTATATATGTACAGAACGTTTTAAACAGAGTTCTGGTTTGTTTTATCATAAAAAAACTCATACTGGAGAGAAGCCTTTCGAATGTGTAATGTGTAAGAAACGTTTTAATCATAGTTCAGGTTTGTCTTATCATCAAAAAACTCATTCTCGAGAGAAACCTTTCGATTGTGATATATGTAAAAAAAGTTTCACCGCTAGTTGTTTTCTATCTAATCAAAAAAACTCTCATGCTGGAGGACAACCTTTTGAATTCTATGTTTGCACGGAACGTTTTACTCAGACTTCTGGTTGGTTTTATCATCAAAAAACACATACTCGGGAGAAACCTTTTAAGTGGGATATATGTAAGAAATATTTCACTACTAGTTCTGTTTTATCTAATCATAAAAACTCTCATACTGGAGAACGACCATTTGAGTGTGATATATGTAAGAAACACTTTACTATAAGTGCCAGTTTATCTTGTCATCAAAGAACTCATACTGGAGAAAAACCCTTCGAGTGTAATATATGTGAGAAAGCTTTTCCCCAAAAAGCCAAACAATTTATTCATCACCAGATTCAGGTCGTGAGAAAAACAGTCGAGTCTTAAATCTATATAAAACTGTGTAGACTGACTATATGGGGACTTCATCATAAAAAAACTAATACTGCAGAAAAATGAGTTGAATGTAATTCATACAAGAAACATTTTACTGCAAGTACTTTTTTATTGAATCATAAAAAAACTTATAATGGAGAAAATTCTTTCGAATATGGTGTTCACAAGAAACACTTTAATATAAATGCCCATTTATCTCATCTAAAAACTCATACTGGATAAAAACCCTTTGATTGTGATATATGTAAGAAACGTTTTACTTTAAGTGCCAGTTTATCTCGTCATCAAAGAATTCATACTGAATTCTTTGAATTCAGTATGAATCCTTTGAATACAATATATGCAAAAAAAACATTTGAATGCAATGTATTTGAGACAACATTCCGCCGAAATGTTCACCTATTTAAGCACCAAATATCTCATACTGGAGAAAACTTTTCGAATATTATATATGTGAAAAATGTTTCACCGCCAGTTCTTTTTTGTCTCATCATAAAAAACTCACCCAGCGATATTTCATAAACAACACACGTTTAAGAAAATTGATGTACAACCTCAAGCTTCAGAATTTTGAATTACAAATTAAAGAAAGAAATCAAGAATTCGAAGCTTAATTAAATTAATGAATTATAATTGGCTATTTGTAAATTAAGTACCAAGATAAGAGTCATTAAAATTAAACTTATAATAAATGTTGAAGGTTAAAAATTTGAAAATACTGAGTTGTGAACTAAATAAAACAAATTTAAAAAAAAATTAAGATTTAAGGTGAATTAATTAATTTAAAGTGAATTTTATCATATATTTTAGTTCTCCATGCTGCAATGCTGTACGCCAATGATATTAGTAAACGAAAAAATGGATTATTCAGCATTCCAGGCCTTACAGGAATACGGGTAAAAAAAGAAATGGATTTAAATTGTCAACACGAGATATTAATTCCCAGTTACATAGCTGCTGAAAATGTTGTATGTGATATATGTAAGAAACGTTTTATTCATAGTTCAGGTATTTCTTATCAAAAAACTCATGCTGGAGAGAACCTTTATTCAACAGTTTATTCTTATTAACACGGGTTATTCCGCAGAAAACTTTAAAGGGTGTTTGTTTCTTGCTGATTGGCTGAAAAATGTCCTGATTTGGTAAATATGTTAGCTGTCGATATTGTGCATTTCGAACACATGAGCACAGTGCTCAAATTTTTGAGTAAAGTTTTGAATCAGAAATTCTATTTGTTTGTTTTGAAAAAGCATTGTTCATTCTTCTTTTACAGGGGGTCTGCAGAACTAAGGTCCGCTAATATGTTATAATCAATTTGGGCATGGGTAATTTAGTTTCTTGCTCTTGGCTATAGTGAACAAAATACAGATGATATTTGAAGATGCACACTGTCCAACTTCAAATATGAAAGGTCAACAATATTTTTTTTTAAATAACAAAATGTTAGTGATGAACCGAATAAGACCAAGCAACATTCTAAACCGTTTGCCTGCACCATGCCTGTTTTTTCTGTTAGTTATCAGCTAATATCCTTACAAAAAAGCTTTGGCAGGTCTGACCTATAGAATTCTATGTATAATAGACTAGTATCAATACTAGAAATAGCTTTCTAAATCTACATAAATTCTCCCTTTCCCCTTTGCATATTTTCCGCTAATGGCTGAAGAACTAGGGCACTGTCAAAAGTATTACAACTTTTTAAATCCTACCCCTTCTTCCTTCCAAATATTTTAATTTACTAGCCAATATACTAATCTAGAATCTAACACTCATTCTTGAATTTACGAAGACTATGCAATAACGATATTGGGCAGTAAATACTATGGTCGACAACAGGCACGTAAGCATGAATCTGTTTCGGGGAGGGGGGGGGACCAAATCCATCAAAACATAAGATGAATAAGTCACATTATATTACGTAACATCTACAAAAACAAAAAGCACACATATCAAGAAACAGAGACTCGCCCTATATTGCAAATTGCAACCTACGATCAGAGCCAAGAGCAAACTTTTTTAGAATCTCATCCACCGATACAGAAACATCTCGTTGACATTAAAAATCGCCAAGCCATTTAGTCATTCATTCGGCTGCAACGATAGGTGTTAATACTTTTATGATGCACAAGAAAAATCACACAAGAAAAACACCATTCCTTTGAAATTGCGCATTAGAACAGAAGATATTTGGAATTGAATTTGGCAGTATACTCAAGACTAGATGACGCCTACCAACTATGTTCTCAAAAACATTTTCTTTTTCACTTTAGTTGTACTACTTTTATTATGGTTTGTATTGTTTTCTTTTCAATGTTGTTGTAATTCTTTGTCTTTGATAAGGTTATTGTATATATTTTCAATTTTGTGTTTTGTTTAACAGCTTACTTTTTGTTGCCAATTGACTAAACAAGTTTATTGCCATTTGACGACAGTTTTTTTTTTTTAACATAGGTGATTCCACCAGAAACTTTGAAGGGTGTTTTTTCTTGCTGATTGACTGAAATATGTTTTGATTTGGTAAATATGTTACCTATTGATATTATGTGTTTCGTTCAAAGAGGCACACTGCCCAAATTTTTGAACAGAGGTTCTATAAATTCGCTATAAAAAATTGCTATTCATCTTTTTCTCAAGGAGTTCTTCAGAACAAATGTCCACTTATTTATTATGCTCACCTTAGGCATGGACAGTTTAGTGTCTTGCTGTTGGTTACAGTGAACAAAGTACAGGTGATATTTAAAGCATTGTGTTCAACCTCAACTATGATAGTCCAACTATATCTTTCTTTTTAAATAACAAAAGGTTAGTGATCTAACGAATAAGGCCATAGAAAGCAGCATTCTAAGGCACGTACCTGTGCCATGTCTATTTTTTCGTTAGTTATCAGCTAATATTCTTACAAAAAAGCTTTGGCAGGTCTGACTTACAGAATTCTATGTATAATAGACTCCTATCAATGCTATAAAAAGCCTTTTCTAAATCTACATACGTCCTCCTTTTTGCATATTTTCCGCTAATGTATGAAGAGCTAGGGCACTGTCAAAATCATTACAAATTTTAAAATCATACTTGTTATTCGTCCTAAATCATTTAATTTACTAACCAATATACTAATCTAGAATATAACGCTCAATCTTACATTTATAAAGACTAGGCAGTAACTATATTGGATATTAAATACTATAATTGACCCTGTTATCTTTTTTTGATTAAATTAGACGTTTCCCAAAGGTTTGTGATTCTCCCGAAGTCAGAATACTTTTTGACGATTTTAAGGAAAATCAGCATAAACACAGCCCAATTCAAATTGGCTTAAAACCTTTTCTGAAACTCAGGCAATACTCGCGCAGAACCTTCTTTTATTGTTCTTATGAATTCTTCAAATTATTCTTTCACTAACGATTTCAGCAGATCATATTTGTGTTCTGTCAGAGAGAAACTGGCCTCCTATGTTACGTTTGGCATTTCAGCCCTGAACTGACCTTCAAAAAAGTTTCCTACCGCTGGTCTCTGACGCTGAACCATTTAATTAGTGTACCCATATTTTCAACATTTTATTCTGTCACTAAATCTATGGTTTCTTAATAAGTACTAATTTTTTGATCAAAAACTTTTCATTAAAAAAAACTATATATACATGATTTATATTTGTTTTTAAAACTTGTATCTATTGATAATATATTATAGTCGTAAATCATAAAATAATTGAATATTGTCATATACTGTGTCTAATTTGTGAAGTTTTAAAATCACATTATCTTCTGAAAAAGACTTCTCGAAGTTCTATATTATCAAGTTTTAACAATTCACTAGGTAAATTATTTGAAAAAAACTACGTTTTCTAAAGAGTTAAAGAGGCTGAGTTACAAGGTCGAACCTTAAAACGTACAGGGATTAGGAGGCACAGTTGGGGGCTGCCGCCCCCAAACCCCCGCTTTCGCAGCCTTTAAATAAAAAAAAAAAAATTTAAACTGAAAGTAAGGAGCGACATTAAATCTTAAAACGAACAGAAATTATTCCGTATATGAAAGAGGCTGTGCCCTCCTCAACGCCTCGCTCTTTACGCTAAAGTTTGACTTTCTCACAACTCTTTTTTAAACAATAAAAACTTTAGCGTAAAGAGCGAGGCGTTGAGGAGGGCACAGCCTCTTTCATATACGGAATAATTTCTGTTCGTTTTAAGATTTAATGTCGCTCCTTACTTTCAGTTTAAAAATTTTTTTTTTATTTAAAGGCTGCGAAAGCGGGGGTTTGGGGGCGGCAGCCCCCAACTGTGCCTCCTAATCCCTGTATGTTTTAAGGTTCGACCTTGTAACTCAGCCTCTTTAACTCTTTAGAAAACGTAGTTTTTTTCAAATAATTTCTGCACGTTTTTGTACAGTTTATTACTTATTATTGCTTGACTAACTGTTAGCTGATCGTGTCAGGAGTTGAAGTTGGGGGGCTGCCGCCCCCAAACCCCCCGCTCTTGAACATTCTTGTGTTAAGGCTTTTAATTCCTGAATACTCAAATCACGTCGTACAGGGTGCCTCCTAATCCCTGTACGTTTTAAGGTTCGAACTTGTGACTCAGCCTCTTTAACAGCCCCCCCAACTGTGCCTCCTAATCCCTGTACGTTTTAAGGGTTGACCTTGTAACTCAGCCTCTTTAACTCTTTAGAAAACGTAGTTTTTTTCAAATAATACACATAAACAGGTTAGACATGCTTTGTTATGAAAATTGACACGCAGATATTTCCATAACAAAGCATGTCTAACCTGTTTATGTGTATTATTTGAAAAAAACTAAGGTTTTTCGTAAATGTAAATTCGGGGGATAATTTTTTCGGTCTGAAAATATCAAAAGGCCCTAACAGGTCGAATTCTGCTTCGAATGAGTCCTCTTTCAACCGGATCCGTGGCCAACTGTGGCCTGTAGGCGTGGCTAAGAAAAAAAAAGAAATGCTGATGATGAAATTTAAGTGGCTATATTTGGTTTTTTGAAAACAGGGAAGGAGTGATCGGATTGAGCTGAAATTTCGAGGATAAGCTCCCGGGCCCTAGGAAAGCTTAACCTCTAAATTTCAGCCCAATCGGACAACGTTAAAGGGGGCTGTGGTGGGAGGGTCCAAACTTCCGGCCCAGTTTACCCCATGAAGATAAAGTTGGAGGAGGATGAAATTTTTCAAGTTTCTTAGTTTGAGCTTGGGCTACAAAATGCGATTATCACTGTCTCTCTGCGACCTCTAGGACCTGAAATCGCTTAACATTGCGGTGGGTCGCCTCTTTATAGAGGCACAAGTGTGCCTCCTTGATACGGCGCTTTGCAATCAATATAAACCTGATTAATTCGTGACGTAATCTGTAGACTGATTTATAATAGTATTCCCTTTACAACAATCAAAAAAAGGTTAATTCTCCCGCCAATAAAAAACCAGATAATTTGTATGACCTAAAAATACTATCTAATCTCCGTAAAGATTGATCCATTATTATGACTAAAGCAGATAAAAGCAATTCTCTGGTTGTCATAGATACGAAAGATTACGAAACAAAAATTTATTCTCATCGAAATCTTGAAACTACATATACAACTATAACCCACGATCATACTGATCAATTTGCTAACAAAATTATAAATGAATTAAAATATTGAAAACAAAATGGTAAAATTACTCCACAACTATATAATAAATTTTTTCACCCGTGATAGCTTTTGCCCAAAGTTTTATGGTCTACCAAAATTACACAAGCAAGGCATTCCTTTAAGGCTCATAGTAGCTTGTACGAAAGCTCCCACATCCAATGTATACGAATATTGATGTCGCAGTATCTGAACAGTTATTAAAAATAAAATCAAAGAAAATTATCGCTTAATAGAAGCTTCAGCAGTAGGAATAGATTGTGACGTCTTAATGACCTAGGTTAAACTCTGTAACAAGTACCCAAAGTATTTCCAATTCCGTAATTCTTTTCTTTTCGTGCCCTAAACGTTTGTTCTGATTCACACATCACAGCAGAATTAAATTTTATCAAGGACATACTTTTTGGAATAGGGTATCCTATTTTATTCATTAATAGTGTAATTAACTGTAGACTGAAAAGACACTCCCGTAAAATTAATGATAGTTTACCATGTGAGATTTCTGACAAGCCCGCAAACATAATTTACCTCCCCTACATCCCAAAAATCACTAAAAATCTTAAAAAAAGTTTGTATGCAAAATTTTTTGTATGCAGTATTCATAAATAACTTAAAAATCATAAATTTACTAAATTCTGGTAAAATAAAACCCCAGTTACTCGCCAAAGAGAGGTCTATCAAATACCATGCGATTGTGGCAAATACTATGTAGGTAGAACACACCAGAATTTAGAAAAGCGCATACAACAGCAAAAGATGATATAGTCAAAGCTCTAAATTCTAATATTTCTACTGTCTCACTTCATTCTGCATTAGGCAGCCATATTTTTGAAAATCCTAGCCACAATATACTTTTTGATGAATCCGCCCTTATTAGCAATGACCGCATAAAGTAGGTAGTTGGAGAATCAATTGAAATCGGACTTAAGATTAATAGTAATATTTCCTTAAACAGGGACTTGGGGGAATATACACTAAATGCTCTATGCACAAATTTAATTAAAAATTATCTTACAAAATATTTAAAAAACCAATTGACATTAACGCAGAACCGGTCACAAAAAGACCTTTGAGGTTAGCTGCCAAAAAGGCTGGATTAGCAATAAGAACGTGTTTTTAAATTATTTTTCTTTCGTCTCATTGAATCGCCTTGTTTTACCTTATTTTCTATCAGTTCTGGTTAAAAAATAAGGCTGCTATTTTTTTTATCAGTCCTGAAGTAAAAATGCTAAGACTGCTTTGAAAAATTTTTAAGTTTTGGTTTTATTGGTCGCATGTTGTTGTGAGTCTTTCTTCTTTTACATATTGTTTTCTTGCTGGGGACGGCCCTTGGACATAGGGCCGAAATACTCATTCAAATTATCTCCACTGTCTTGCAAAAATATTTCCCTATTGTTCTTCATGCTTTTGTTATGGAAAGGCAGTGTGGTCTTCGTCACTATTTTCATCCGAGACTACTAACGTCATCGCTAGAATCGATACATAAGTTGCAAATAAAGTAAGAGTTATAAAGAGGGATTTGTCTTACTTTTATTAGACAGCAAAAAAATAAATTTAAAAGCTTGATAAGTTTCAATGAGATAATCAGTCATAATCATCATTAGAGTAAATAAAATTAAAACAAACTATACTTTTACTTAAAAAACTAATCACTTAAGGGTAACAGGAAGTTGTCGGTTCATCGAGATGGAGTGTTCATTAACTATATTGACTTTTTTAATATTTCGATGAATTTTTAATTAAGGGGGTACAATCTTCTTTTCTTGTAACTGCTGAGTTTTTATATGGTGTCATGTCTTAGCCCTTAACACAGATATATAGGGGTCTCTTCCTTAATCAGCAACAAATTATAATGTCTATCTAGAGACGTTACTATCTTTGAGGGCGAGTGGCTAAATTTCACGAGTCACCGAGCACTTTTTACTGTTAGATGTTATCGCTGTGAATGACGAAAGAGTGCAATATTTAACAATTTGGGAATTAGGAAACACAACAATGTGTTTTGTTAACAATTTGTTATGCGCAACTCCCAAATATCAATTACGGCGAAAAGTATTTAGGGGGGTTGGCGTAGTTGTTACCCTGAGTAAAATGCATCTGGTTCCTTTCTGTGCATTAGTTTTGCAGTCATTCCCGTTTGTAAAGGAATTCGTGAAGGAGCTGTTTTGTTGCTTAGTATTTTTAATTGCGTGTTGATTCAATGTGTGACCATGGTTAAGTTTATTTGTTATACATTGCATATGCTTGCGACGTTCTTATACTGAATCGTCATATCTTGGTTCTGTTGATCTCTGAATTACCCTTCTAAATGTGAGGTTACTTGCTTAACTGTGTATTACTAGTATTTGCTTTAGATGTGGAATACTCACCTCTTTCTTGGTCCACCTCTTTTTGATTTAAGCTTACCCTGAGCATGATTGTGGTATATTTGATATTATTTTGAAGCATGTCCCAGTGTTACTTCTGTCTGGTGTATGTAAAGTGAAAGTAAACACATTAAAACCCTCTCAAATATTCCTAGTTAAAAAACAAAAACAAAAAAAAAACTTGTTTACACTTACCTACATTAATAGTCTACATTTTCATCATTAGAGAGAAAATTTTTTATTTACTTTACAAATAGTTTTACTTACTGGAAAAAAACTTTCCACTCGACAGCAGAGTTGTTTTTATTTGATCTTTTAACAATTTTTAATAAAATGGACAACTCAACATTCTATCTGACTGATTTGGGGGAAAAACGTCGTCGGAGAGGGGGCTATCTGCCCTCCGATTACTTTAGACTCTCAAAAGGTTAAATAGGACTTTCAATTTCTAATCAATTGAGCTCTCTGAAGTTAATATGAATAATATGACTTTTATAAGAACCATAAATGCCCCAAGGGCAAAATTTACGACGCCTGTTCTCTCGCCCTTGGGGGTCGTGTTGACACCGAGTTTGTTATCTGACGTTTTAACTATTTTTAACAAACAGGCTATCTCACAACTTCTTTCTGATGCATTCGGAGAGAAAAGGGCATGGGGGGTTAGCTGCCCTCCGATCACTTTTGACTCTTAAAGAGTGAGCTAGAACTTTCAATTTCCAATCAAATGAGCCCTCTATAAAGTTTATACGAGCATCCCTTCCATTAGAGCCATATATATCCACAGGGAGTAACTTACAACAACTGCCCCTGGGCCCTGGGGGGTTGTTTCGACACCGGAGTTTTGTTTATCTGACCTTTAAACTATTTTAAACAAAATGGCTACCTCAAAATTTTTATCTGATGCATTTGGGGAAAAGGGTCGTGAGGGGAGAGGGGAGCTGGTTGCCCTAGGATCTCTTGACTCTTAAAAGGTGAACTAGAACTTTCAATTTCTAGTTAAATGAGCCCTCTCTGAAGTTTATACGAAGATCCATCCCATAAGAACCATATAGGCCCGCAGGACAAAACGTATAACGCCTTTTCCCAGGCCCTGGGGGGGGGGGGGGGTCGTATCAACCCAAAGTTTTTGTTATTTGATCTTTGAAAAATATTTATCAAAATGAATGTCTTAAAATTTTATTGGAAGCATTTGGCAAAAAATGGTGGAGTGGGCTAGTTGCCTTCCTATCACTTGATTTTTAAACAAGGCACTAGAATTTCTGATTTTCAATTGAATTAACCCCCCCCCCCCCGAAATTTGTACGACCATCTATTCCATATGAAGTGCCTCTGTAAAAAAAAAACACAAAAAATAAATGATAAAACATTGAAGCCTTATGTACTATAGACAACGCTATATCGTTTCCTCTGATGAATTATGTTGCAAATATTTTGTTTTTATATTTACAATATAGAAAATGAGAAATTACAGTGAACTAAAATCTTTAATTGATGAATTTCTAGGAATTAATGATATTTTGTATTATATATTCAATTTATGTTCATTATTTATTTCGAGTCATCTTGATTATTATAATGATTTATGTTCCAATTTTTGTCGTTGTTTCAAAACATACAAGCACACTATTAAAGATAAATATAGTTTTCAATTAAGTTCAAAGTACACGTTGCTTTCATTGGCAGTGTAATAGCGCTGCCTAAGAAAAGAAAGATGTTGGCACAATGTATTATTTTTTGGTTTTTTTAAACCAATGCACTTCGTATGGAAGGAGTTGTCGTAGAAACTGTGAAAAGGGCTCATTCGAGTGTAAATTAGAAGGGCTTGTGCTCTATTTAATAGTCGAAAGTGATTGGAAGGCAATTAACACCTCTTCCACGCCCACGATTTCCCCAAACACATGAAGTAAAAAAAAATTTAGATACCCATTTTGGTCTACGAAGTTGTAAGATCTGGAAATTGTGTCTTTGAGGAGGACACCCCCCCCCAAGCCCTTAGGGCAATGGTTGTAAGTTATGCCCTTGGGGAAAATAAGGTCTATATTGAAAATGTTGTCGTAGAAACTTGAAAAAGGGCTCATTAGATTGGAAATACAAAGAGCTAATATCTTTTTTTAATAGTCAAAAGTGATTGGAGGGCAAGTAACCCCCCTCTCACGCCCACCTTTTCCCCAAACACATCCAATCAAAATTTTGAGATAGCCATTTTGTTCAGCATAGTTGAAAGTTCTGGAAATTAGGTCTTTGAGGATGACAACCCCCCCCCCCCAGAGCCCACAGGGCATGGGTTGTAAGTTACGCCCTGGAGGCATCTAATGGTTTTATAGAAAGTGTTATCGTGGAAACTTCCAAAAGGCTCATTCGATTTGAAATTGAAATGGCTAGTGCCCTTTGTAAAAGTTGAAAGTGATTGGAGGGCAACTAACCCCCTTCTCACGCCCACCATTATCCCAAACACATGTAATCAAAATTTTGAAATAGCCATTTTGTTAAACGTAATTGAAAAATTTGGAAATTAGGTCTTTGAGGATGATAACCCCCTCAGAGCCCTCAGGGGAGGAGTTGTAACTTATGCTCTAAGGGCATATAGGGTTTTTATAGAAAACGTCGTATCAACTTTAAAAAGGGCCCATTTGACTGGAAACTCAAAAGGCTAGTGCCCTTTTTAATAATCGAATATGATTGGAAGGAAACTGCAAGTTTTTACACTGTAAAAACACGGCAACTTACAACTGTAGGTTGTAAGTTTTACCCTGGGGGCATATAAGGTTCTTAATGAGTGTTGTCGTAGAAACTTGAAAAGGGCTCGTTCGATTGGAAATACAAAGGGCTAGTGCCTTTTTCAATGGTTGAAAGTGATTGGAGGGCAACTAACCCCCCTCTCCCGCCCACTATTTCCCCGAACACATTCAATCAAAATTTTCAGATAGCCGTTTTGTTCAACGTAGTTGAAAATTCTGGAAATTATGTCTTTGGGGATCATAAACTTCCCACACCCCTTAGGGCATGGGTTGTAAGTTATGGCCTGGGGGCATATAAGCTTTTTTATAGAAAACGCAGTCGTGGAAACTTCAAAAAGGGCTCATTCAATTGTAAATTGATAGGGATAATGCCCTTTTTAATAATCGAAAAGTGATTGGAGGCAACTAACCCCTTTCTCGTGCCCACTATTTCCCTAAACGCATCCAATAAAAATTTTGAGATAGACATTTTGCTCAACGTAATTGAAAATTCTGGAAATTAGATCTTTGAAGATACATCCCCCCCCCTTACCCCTCGGGGCAAAGGTTGTAAGTTATGCCCTGGGGGTATGTAAGGTTTTTACATAAAAGAGGGTTGTTGTAGAAAGTTCAAAAAGGGCTCGTTCGATTGGAAATTGAAAGGACTAGTGCCCTTTTTAATAGTAGAAAGTGATTGGGGGGCAACTATCCTCCCCCTCTCATGCCCACCATTTCTCCAAACTCATTCAATCATAATTTTAAGATAGCCATTTCGTTCAACATATTTAAAAGTTCTGGAAATTATGTCTTTGAGGATGACAAACCCCATACACCCCTCAGGGCAAGGGTTGTAGTTTATGCCCTGGGGGCATATAAGGTTTCTATAGAAAGCGCTGTCGTAGAAACAAAAAGGGCTCTTTCGATTGGAAATTGAAAGGGATAGTGCCCTTTTTAATAGTAGAAATTGATTGGAGGGCAACTAACCCCCCTCTCACACCCACAATTTCTCCAAACACATCCAATTGAAATTTTGAGGTAGACGTTCATTTCAACGTATTTGAAGGTTCTAGAAATTAAGTCTTTAAGGATGACACCCCCCCTCCCCAATGCCCTCAGGATAAGGGTTGTAATTTATGCCTTGGGGGATGTAAGGTTTTTATAGAAAGCGTTGTTGTAGAAACTTCAAAAAGGACTCATTTGATTGGAAATTGATTGGGTTAGTGCCCTTTTTAATGGTTGAAAGTAACTGAAGGACAACTAGCCCCCCTCTCACGCCCACCATTTCCCCAAACACATCCAATCAAATTTCGAGATAGCCCTTCGGTTCGATGTAGTTTAAAGTTCTAGAAATTAGGTCCTTGAGGATGAAAATCTATCAGGGCAAGGGTTGTAAGTTATGCCCTGGAGACATATAAGGTTTTTGTAGAAATCTATTCTCGTAGAAACTTCAACTAGGGCTTATTCGATTAGAAATTAAAAGGGCTAGTGCCTTTTTTACCGTTTCCTCGAAAACATTCAATCAAAATTTTGATACAGCCATTTTGTTCAACGTAGTTGAAAGGTATGGAAATTATGTCTTTGAGGATGACAAACCCCAAAAGTCCCCAGGGCAAAGGTTGTAAGTTATGCCCTGGGGGCATATAAAGTTTTTATAGTAAACATTGTCGTAAAAACTTCAAAAAGGGCTCATTCAGAAGGGAATTGAGAGGGCTATTAACCTTATTAATAGTCAAAAGGGATCGGAGGATGAATAACCTCCCCCCACCCCCATAATTTCCCCAAACACTTCTGATCAATATTTTAATATAGCCATTTTTTTGAACGTAGTTGAAGGGTCCAAAAATAATGTTTTGAGTATGACCCCCCCCCCCCTCCCACAGCCCTCAGGGCTAAGGTTGTAAATTTTTCCCTGGGGGCATAAAATGTTTCTATCGAAAGCGTTGTCGTAAGAACTTCAAAAACGGTTCATTCAATTAAAAATTGAGAAGGGTATTGCCCTTTTTAATAGTCTAAATGAATCGGAGGAAGAATCACCTCCCACGCCCATCATTTCCCCAAACATTTCCGATCAACATTTTGATATGGCCATTTTATTCAACATAGTTGAAAGATCTGGAAATTATGTCTTTGAGGATGACAACTCTCCCCCTATTGCCCTCAGGACAAGGATCGTAGGTTATGCCCTTGGGGCATATAAGGTTCTTACTGAAATTTTTGTCCTAGAAGCTTCAAAAGGGCTCATTCAATTGGAAATTGAGAGGACTAGTGCCGTTTTTATCAGTCGAAAGGGATCAGAGGGCAAATTGCCCCCCCCCCCCTCCACACGCCCATCACTTCCCCAAACACTTCCAATCAAAATTTTAAGATAGTAATTTTGTTCAGCATGTGAGAAAAGTCTGGTAAGTATGTCTTTGAGGATAACAAATCCCCCAGCCCTTAGGGCAAGGGTTGTAAGTTATACCCTGAGGGCATATAAGGTTTTTATAGAAAGCGCGGTCATATAAACTTTGGAGGGGGCTCATTGGATTGGTAATCAGCCACTCTACTGCTCTTTTTAAGAGTCAAATTGTTCGGGGGGCAGCTATCCCCCCACATGTTGTATTGTCCTGAAATGCATCTAATTGAAATTTTGAGATAGCCATTCTATTCAAAATAGTTTAAATATCATATAACAAGGCTTTTGAGGTTGAAACAAACCCATGAGATCAGGGGCAGGGGTTGTAAGTTATGACCAGGGGGTATTGAAGGTTTTTACAGAAGGTATGGTTGTTTTTCTTTAGAAGAGGCTCAGTCTTTCTCCCTGAAAAAGACTAAGTCAATATAAAATGAACAGAAATTAATTTTAAAAAAAAATTTCCACTAAATAAGTTTTTCAAAAAAAGTAAGAAACTCCATTAAACCAAAAATGAACAACGGTAGAATCATAAAATCTACCAAGCATACAACTACCACAAATCAGCATCAATGAATAAATGAAACCCAAAACAAACCGATATCAGAGGCAACGTTATAGCGTTGCCGATAGTAAAGGCCATACGGCTCCAATGTTTTATTATTATTTATTTTATTATTTTTTTCTTTTCGCAGAGGCACTTCATATGGAAGGGATCTTCGTAAAAACTTCAAAGAGGGCTAATTCGACTGGATATCGAGAATTCTAGTGCCCTTTTTAGGGGTCAAAAGTTATTGAAAGGCAACGAACACCGCTTCCGAACCCACCATTTCCTCAAATACATCCAATCAAAATTTTGAGATAGCCATTTTGTTCTACGTAGCTGATTTTCAGATAGAAATTATGTTTTTGAGGAGGGCACTCTCCCACAGCCCTCAGGACAATGGTTGTAAGTTATGCACTGGGGGCATATAAGCTTTTTATAGAAAGCTTTGACGTAGAAACTTCAAAAATGGTTCATTCGATTGGAAATTCAAAGGGCTAGTGCCCTTTTTAATAGCCGAAAGTGATTTGAGGGCAACTAACCCCCTTCTGAGGCCCACCTTTTCCCCAAACACATCCAATCTAAACTGTGAGATAGCCATTTTGTTCAGCGTGGCTGAAAATTATGGAAATTAGGTCTTTGAGGATGACAACCCCCCACAGCTCTCAGGGCAAGAGTTTTAAGTTATGCCTTGGGGCCATATAAGGTTTTTATTGAAAGCGTTGTCATAGAAACTTTAAAAAGGGCTCATTCGATTGGAAACAAAAATGGCTAGTGCCCTTTTTAATATTCGAAAGTGATTGGAAGGCAACTAACATCCCTTCCATGCCCACCATTTCCCCAAGCACATCCAATCAAAATTTTGAGATAGCCATTTTGTTCAACGTTGTTGAAAGTTTCGGAAATTATATCTTTGAGCATGACAATTCCCCCAAGGTCTTCAGGGCAAGGGTTATAAGCTATGCCCTGGGGGCATATATAGTTCTTATGGAAGGAATCCTCGTACAAGCTTCAGAGAGGGCTCATTTGATTGGAAATTGAAAGTTCTAGGTCACTTTTTAAGAGTCAAAAGATCCCGGAGGGTACCCAGCCTCCCCCCTGCCTTGTTTCCCAAATGCTTCCGAAATTTTTTTCAGATAGCCATTTTGTTAAAAATAGTTCAAAGATCATATAACAAAAACTTCGGTGCCGACACATCCCCCTAGGGCCCGGGGGGAGACGTTATAAGTTATGCCCTGGGGGCATATTTGGTTCTTCTGGAAGGGATGCTCATAAAAACTTCATAGAGGACTCATTTGATTGGAAATTGAAAGCTTTAGCTCACTTTTTAAGAGTCAAAAGAGAATGGAGGGCACCTAGCCCCCCACCCCTCCACGCTCTTTTTTTGTCAAACCAATCTGATAAGAACTTTGAGATAGCCATTTCTTTTAAAATAGTTCAAAGACCATGTAACGGAAACTCTGGGGTCGACACAGGGCCCGAAGGAAGCGTTGTAAGTTATGTCCTGGGGGACTATATGGTTCTTATGGAAGGGCTGCTCGTAAAAACTTTAGAGAGGGCTAATTTGATTGGAAATTGAAAGTTCTAGTTCAGTTTTTGAGAGTCAAAAGAGAATGGTGGGCAACTAACCCCCCCCCCCCCCCAAGTCTCATTTTGCAGAAAGCATCCAATAAAATATTTTAGACAGCCCGTAAGTTAAAAATTGTTCAAAAATCAAATAAAAAAAAACACAGGTGTCAACACAACCCCCCAGGGCCTGGGGGCAGGCGTTCTAAGTTGTGTCCTGGGGCATATATGGTTCTAATGAAAGGGATACTCGTATAAACCTCAGAGAGGGCTCATTTGATCGGAAATTGAAAGTTCGAGTTCACTTTTTAATAGTCAAAAGAGATCCGAGGGGAACTAGCCTTCCCCCATGCCTTCTTTTTCCAAACCCATCTGATGAAAATTTTAAGATAGACATTTTGTTAAACAAATAAATAGTTCAAAGGTCGGATAAAAAAAACTCCGGTGTCAATACAACTCCCCAGGGCCCGGGAGAAGGCGTTCTAAGTTATACCCTAAAGGCATGTATTGTTCTTATGAAAGGGATGACCGTATAAACTTCATATGGGGCTCATTTGATTGGAAATTGAAAGTTTTACATCACTTTTTAAGAGTCAAGAGATTTAATGGCAACTAGTCCCCTCCCCCACGCCCTTTTTTCCCCAAACCCATCCGCTACAAATTTTGAGATAACCAGTTTTTTAAAAATTGTTCAAAAATTAGATAACAAAAACTTCGGTGTCAAAACCCCCCCCCCCTAGGGGGTAGGCGTTTTAAGTGTTGTCCAGGGGGCGTGTATGGTTCCCATGAAAGGGATGCTCGTATAAACTTCAGAGAGGGCCCATTTGATTGAAAATTAAAAGTTCTTGTTCACTTTTTAAGAGTCAAAAGAGATCCGAGGGGAACTAGCCTTCCCCCATGCCTTCTTTTTCCAAACCTATCTGATGAAAATTTTAAGATAGACATTTTGTTAAAAACAAAATAGTTCAAAGGTCGGATAAAAAAAACTCCGGTGTCAATACAACCCCCCAGGGCCTGGTAGAAGGCGTTCTAAGTTATACCCTAAAGGCATGTATAGTTGCTATGAAAGGGATGATCGTATAAACTTCATATGAGGCTCATTTGATTGGAAATTTAAAAGTTCTTGTTCACTTTTTAAGAGTTCAAAAGATATCTGAGGGTAACTAGCCCCCTTCCCCAAAACACACACCCTTATTTCTCCAAGCCTATCCGATAAAATTTTAAAATAGCCATTTCATCAAAAATAGTTCAAAGGTCAGATAAGAAAAACTTCTTTGTCGACACAAATCCCCAGGGTCCGGAGGCAGGCGTTGTAATTAATGCTCTGGGGGGAGCATATGTAGTTTTTATGGAAGGGATGCTCGTATAAACTTCAGAGAGGGTTCGTTTGATTGGAAATTTAACGTTCTCATTCACTTTTTAAGAGAAAAAGAGATTGGAGGGCAGCTAGATACCCCCTCAACACCCTAAAGACATAAGATAAAAATTATTAGGTAACCATTTTGTTCAATATAGTTCACAGTTGAAATAGCAAAAATTCCAGTGTCGAAGTAGCCCGCCAGAGCTCAGGGGTAAGCCTTGTAAGTTATGCCTTGCGTGCATATGTAGTTGATTTGAAAGGGATGCTTGTATAAACTTCATAGAGGGGTCATTTGATTGGAAATTGAAAGTTGTAATTCGCTTTTTAAGAGCAAAAAGTGATCGTTTGGCAGCTAGCCTCCCCCCCCCACTCCATTTTGTTTCCCCAGATGCACTTCTAATAGAAGGGGTCATCGGATAAACTTCAAAGGGGGCTCATTTCAAAGGGGGCAATCTTTTTTCAATTTTTTATGGTTACTTTGATACCAGTTTTGATACTTAGATGAAGATTTGATTATTTTTTTTTTGTTTGATTTTGAAATATGGAATTTTTAAAAGCTTGAAACTTTTTGCAATCAAAAACGAACAAAAATTAATAAAAAAAACTTTCCGAAAAATAATTTTTTCAAAGAAAAGTAAAGGCCATTTTAAACTTAAGCTCAGCATATACAAATAGCCTACCTGTTAAAATTCAAACGACCAGAAATTAATATTAAAGAATAAATGAAACCCAAAACGAACAGAAATTAAATAAACAATCATAGGAAAAAACATACAACAAGCAATAAAATAAATGAATAAATAGATCTGATAGCGCGTAATGCTTAGATTGAATATGAAAATCAAGCTTAAAACGAAAAAATAATATTTTGCTATTGAAGTATAAATGAAACTTAAAACGATCAGAAATTAAATAAACAATCAATGTAAACAAACATACAAGAGATATTAATTTAAATCAATAAATAAATCTTAAAACGAGTGAAACTTAAATTGAATATGCAAATCAAGCTTGAAACGAACAAAAATCAGTACAAACAAGAGTTCGGGTATCGCCTCCTTCTCTCACTGTAAATGCCTAAATTCTAGTGCGTCATTGGCACCTTACTAAAAACTATATGCGTCTTGAACAGTCTTGGAAAGTATAAACAACATCAACTGAATATTTGATATATAATTATATTAGTTGTTGAAAGATCCATCAGCTCAAGAATTTATTTTACTTTAAATTTATTTTTATTTCAATGCTGTACGAACTGTAAAAGAAAATATTTGTAATATAATTCGTTTTCAGTGAAGCACCAATCACGTAGTAGGCTTTTGGTTTTTATTTACAGTTAAGGAAGGGGGCAGTATCCAAACTCTTGTTTGTAGTGAAACTATGCAATACCCAAACTCTTGTTTGTAGTGATTTTTGTTCGTTTCAAGCTTGATTTGCATATTCAATTTAAGTTTCACTCGTTTTAAGGTTTATTTATTCATTTACATTAAAATCTATTGTATGTTTGTTTGCATTGATTGTTTATTTAATTTCTGTTCGTTTTAAGTTTCATTTATGCTTTAATAGCAAAATATTATTTTGTAGTTTTAAGCTTGATTTTCATATTCAATCTAAGCATTACTCGCTTTAAGATCTATTTATTCATTTATATTATTGCTTGTATGTTTTTTGCTATGATTGTTTATTTAGTTTCTGTTCGTTTTGGGTTTCATTTATTCTATAATAGTAATTTCTGGTCGTTTTTAGTTTGAATATTTACAGGTATTTGTATCTGCTGAGCTTAAGTTTAAAATTGTCTTTGCTTTTCTTTTAAAAACTTATTTTTCGGAAAGTTTTTTTTTTAATTAATTAAAATAAATGACAGAGTCAAACTCAAAACGAGTAGAAATTAATATGAGTAGGGCCCTAAACCCCATGCTTTTTAAAAGCTAGAATATAATTTGTACTTTACAAAAAAAAATTATTTTAAATGTTTTCACTTTTATAACTTTAAGAAATCAAAAATTAATTATGATTTTAAGAAATAAATATCAGCATATGCATATTAAGCTGACAATGCACATTTTTTCCAGTAAATTCATTTGAATTTTTTCATTTAAGTACAAATTGTATTAAATTGTATATTCAAGTCAAATTTAAAACAAACAAAATTATTCCGATTTTTAATTTAGTTTTTCCCTCCTTCCCCCTCCTCTAGCCATAAAACACCCTCTTCAACGTTCCCTGAAATTTTCTGCAAAATACCACTAGTCGTTCCTAAAGTATTTCGGACACGTCCTTTTGACATCTGGGATGCACAAAGTGTCTTTTAATCGAAAGAAACATTAACCTCGCAATTATCTGAAAGTTTCAACGTAAAACATTCAACGATTTCCAAAATATTTCAAATACTGCATAAACTATTTTAAAAAGATTAATGTACAGAGTATATTTTGGTTTGGTTCAACATCCTCTGAAATTTTTAATTAAACACTGTTAGCTTATCCTATGTGTTGCACATATGCCCTCTTGACAACCGGAATGCACATAGATTAAGATAGGTTTTGGAAGACTAGAGATGCTAGAAATATTCAATTCTACCATTAGTTTACAATTATCGCCTAATGCTGAAAAGCAAATTTATAAGTTGATGCTCCAAATCACGAAGTTGATAATGAAAAGTGAGTTTTATTAATAGTTTTACATTGTAGAAGAGAACGAGAGTCAGTAGAAAGAGCCGTACTTGCACTGCCCTGCAAACAAGCCTTAAACTGCTAGGAAGAGACGTTTCATGTCGTAGTTGAGGCAGCTTAATGTGAGGTTGCGCCGTCGCTTTGTGGGTGGAGCCGGGGTTATTGAATTGCCTACTTTTTTTCAATTTTTCACTTTGATTCGTTTTTTTTTGCTATATTTGAGTCGAGAAGGGGGTGCTGTAATTATTTTTTTTCCTTTCCACCACTGACCCTAGAAACGGCTGTTGCCTTTTAGTAAGAAAATTACTGTAAGGAATTTATTTTTATTTCCAGTACTTTTTTCAAAAGACAGAGAAGGATTATTTACCATTTGAAGATATCATTTAAAGTCAAAGTTGTAAACGGACTATGATAGTCCGTATACCCTCGTACAAATTCTGGAATTGAGATTTTTTCTAAAATGGTGCTATGTAATAATTTTCAGGACGACATTAACTGTTTTTTGTTGTCGTTTAAACTAACCCCAATTTGAATCCACTAATAGGGCCTTCAGAATCCCACAGTTTCTTCATAATTTGACAATGTGTTGCCACGTGGTGGGCATTAGTGCCATTTGGACGCTTTTTTGAGTCGATTGCGCATTATATTTTTCAAATTACGCCGATTTGGCGCATGTAAAAAATTCGGTAAAAAGTGGGCGCATTTTGCTTACACAATAATAATGACAGAACTCAAAATACTAAAGTCTAGTGTTTACTGATAATTTCTGCTGAAACATTCAGGAATATGTCAATAAAGACAGATGGAATTTTTAGAGCCCCGTAGGGATTCTCATATCGCATTCTAGGCTCCATGACGACCTAAATTTTAAATTATCAAAGCTTGCATTATCCTATGCTTGAAAAACCAGATATGGGAAAGTGGTCAAATTTCTATAAAAAATACAGAAAAGAGTGGAAAAAGCTGACCTTTGTTGACATAGCTCAATCATCTTTTTCTGTCTTAAGCTCACCCGTCAGCAACGGCTTAGTCGAGAGAGTGTTTTCTGTTATGAATCTTGTCAAGTACAAAATTCGAAACAGGGTGCAGCTAAAAATGCTTAACTTTATTCTGACTATCCGACTTTGGCTAAACTGCCAGGGAAAGTGCTTCAGGGACTTTGATTCTACACCCTCTATGCTGAAGAAATTTACCATTGATATGTATGACATCAAAAAACCATCCAATGAAAACGAAGATAAAACTCTTGAAGAAATTTTGGACGATATAGAAGGGGGTTTTCTGTTTAAGTTTGTTTAACTTTGAAGATGATCTTGAATACTAGTCGAAGATATATATAATATTTGACTAAAAAATGTACAAAACTAATTAAAAGTTCATTAAAAGGGAAACACAAATAAAATAACAATCGGAACTGTTAAAGGACCTTGCCAATAACAATTTTGTCTCATATGTGTGTCTTTGGTATCTGTTTCATGACATAAATCTCAGATTATTGTATTTGGCCTGCAATTTTATAGATGATTGAATTAATAACGACCGGTCTTCCTGTCTTCTTCTTCTATTTCACAGCAGTTGGGCTTTTCAGTTGATACTATTTAGCCCTTTTCCTTTTGCTTCACACTGTGGGCTACAGAGCTACTGGCTTGGTTGTCTCTTATTTATTAGATATTCTCAGATATCTTTCAGTAGATCTTTCGACTCAAGGAGTTCAAATATAAGATGATAGATATCGATTTCTGTGCTCTGTGTGCAGGTATAGTTGGCTAGGCTCGTGGTTGATAGTGAGATTTTGTGGTGTTTGAAGCACTTTAACATTTTACAATGCAAAGCATGCTGTGCAGACGTCAGCATATTACATTCAAACAGGCAGTGGTCAATTGTTTCATTATTCATAATACAATACCTGCAAAGAGGGGACAGGGGAACTGAACCACTTGAATTAGGAAACTGATACGAAAATGCAAGAAAGTTTAGTCCATTTGTTCCAGAACGAATTCTATGATAAATTTTTGAAAAATACTTATTGGGAAGGGGGGAAAGAGTAGGATTTTTCTTATTAAACATAATATCTGATAGTCTCCATCGGTAAATATCTCTAATGGGGATTGGTCTCCCACTTAGCTGGTCAATATTTATAGTATTTTTTTGCTATTTCATCAACCTGATGATTACCACTTATACCAGAGTGGCTAAGAATATACTGAAGATAAGTTCTTATTCCACTTGAAGAAAGATTATCTATATTACTAAGACAATGATAAGTGTCAATATCCAGCTTATACTGAGGAGCTGAAGACAGCAACTTAAGGCTTGATAGAGAGTCAGAATAAAATATAATATTATTTGAATTAGCAAACAAGGGTTTATTTTCCATAAGGTAATCTAATGTCATGATTATGGCATCTAACTCTGCAGACATTATAGATACATTATTATACAATAACTCACCCATTGCAATTTTCAGGTCAGGAAGGAAGGCACCACTTGCTACCTTCTCATTCATTTTGGACCCATGAACAAAGATTTGGAAATGGTTTTTATAAGTAATTGTATTAAGTTCAGCAAATTTTTTCTGGACAAAGCCGATGGGGGTTAAATCTTTAGTCCACTTTGAGAAATCAGTATTTATTATGGGGATTGACCGATTCCATGGAGAGGATTGGGGGAAAGTAGGTGCAATAGACTTTGCGGGTACAGGAAACTCATCTGCAATGCCTCTATACATGGCTGGATTTCTTAACCAATTATGTAGGGTGTGTGAGCTATTTGATTCAATTTTTGTAAGATGTTTTATCAAGAGAAAGATACGTCTCTCCCCTATTATTGTTAATCCACTCTCCATAAGCAGAAACCTGGTGCTTGTGGGTTTCCTAAGACCAAATATGACACGTATTATATCATTTCGTATTGTTTCAATTTTTTACATCTGGGTCTTTGCATATGCACCACACACGATGAGCCCATAGTCAATACGGGGTCTTATATTTGATTTATAAAACCGGAGAAAGGTTTTCTCCTTGCACCCCAGGGTGTGGAAAGAAGTGTTTTTAGTATAATTGTTTTTCTATAGCATTTTTTTATTGTGTTTGAAATTTGGAGGTGGAAATTGAGTTTTTGGTCAAGCATGAGACCTAGGTAATTAATATGGTTATCTTCTGGAATAGTTGTTCCATTTAGAGTTAATCTTGCATTAACATGATTTCGCTTTCGGTGAAATTGGATTATTTTTGACTTGGTAGGGGCAATGGGTAAATCTGAATGTTGAGAGAGTTTTTCAAATTGGAAAAGTGACTTTTGCAGCTTTGACTGTGCAATCTCAAAGGTGTTGCCAGATGACCATAGTACCAGATCATCAGCATATTGTAGATTCGTGTGGGGGAGGCTCATGTCCCAGAGATATAGGGCAAAGAGGAGGCAGTTGAGG
Organism: Artemia sp. Qi Xiang Cuo; assembly: GCF_049724085.1. NCBI lineage: Eukaryota > Metazoa > Arthropoda > Branchiopoda > Anostraca > Artemiidae > Artemia > Artemia sp. Qi Xiang Cuo. The sequence goes on from NC_142805.1 coordinate 14,451,800, forward strand.
ACTGATCCCTGAGGAAGGCCTTTGGTTATTCTCTTTTGGGGTGAAGAGGATGAACCTACACAAATAATGAAACTTTGCAAGTCTGTGAAAGATTTTATAAAAGATGCTAGCTTGGGGGGTAGTCCAAGGTTTGCAAGTTTAATTAAAAGGATCTGGTGGTTTACATTGTCATATGCCTCTTCAAAATCAAGGAAACCTGCAACTAGGGCATTATTTTTTGAGAATGATTCATTTATTGCATTTGTTAACAATATGAAAGCATCTGTTGAGGAATGGTGTTTCCTGAATCCAGTTTGAGTGTGAGGGATCATATTATTTTTTTCAACAAACCGGAGGAGTAGGTACTAAATCATTTTGTCCATTATTTTCCCCATCACAGGAGTAATCATTATGGGCCAATAAGACTCAGGGTTATTTTGTGGTTTATTTATCTTTAGGATTGGTAGGAGGGACGAATATTTCCAGATATTGGGGAATATAGATGAAGCTCAAGCATGATTATAACAATTTAGAAGTTCCTGTTTGTATGGAGGGGTGAGATTCTTTATCCATGTAGGGTGTATATTATCATAGCTGCCGCTAGTCTTGGTCCTAGTATGATGTATTGAATTATTCATTTCCTGGATTGAAAATGGACTGGTTATATACTCGGATCCTGGGCGAGGTTGGTATCTTGGGTTCATCGGAATTGGGGCATTTTGCTACAATTATTTGATGTTAGCTTATTAACAAAATGAGTGGCCAATAGCTTAGCTTTTTCAGTATCATTGTCATAATGGGTATTATTATCTATAAGCTCATGCGGGAGTGGGTTGGGGGAAGTCTTTTTCCCACAGATGTGGCTTATGACTTTATGTATAATTGGCTCATGTGTTTCTCTGGAGAGATTATTTGCAAAATTAATCCAGTAGTTATATTTAGCATTTACTATAGTCCTTTTTAGATTAGATTCTGCTTGTAATTTTTTTTTAAATATGTAGTAGGTGATGTTTTTTTAAAGAATGTTCTCCTAGCTGCCTTTTTTGTTTTCCATTTATTTTGACACTCATTTGTCCAGCATACTTTGGGAATATGTTTAGGGAAGGTTTTCCTGGGTGTTGTCCTGGGGATAGCATGATTAGCTGTATTTATTAGTAAAGATGCCAAAACTTCAGTATATGTGTCAGCTGTTGCGTTTGAAATGCATGAATTTTGGGTGAAACTTGTAATCTCATCATTTAGCTTATTTTGGAATATAGGCCAATTTGCTTTAGTAATGATATATTTGGAGGTATGTGATAGGGTTTCAGCAGGTTCGTTTAGGGAGCAAACTATGGCAAAGTGGTCAGTGCATAGATTATCAATTTTATTTATATAAATTTTATTCAAAATATTTAAAGACACAATTTGTAGGTCAATTGTAGAGAAACTGCCATTTTTGGGGTTGAAATATGTATTCAGGTTTGGATGGTTTGCAACAGCTAGTTCATTATTATTCGAAATCCTAGGTTCAAGGAACTTACCAGCTTTATTTGCTGGTTTATTCCCCCACAAAAGGCTGTGGGCATTAAAGGCTCCACAAATAATGATATTTTTCAACATATTAGAATTATTTATATAGCTGAAGAAATCCACGGCATCTGTAGTTTGGCCATTAGGGCTATAAAAGCTTATAATGTAAGTTTTGTATTATTCAGCCAAACACTGATACCAATTGTATCAACATCATTTACAAAATCTGGAAAGTTGATACCACAGAATTTTATATTATTATTAACTATTAAAGCTACTCCACCTCCTTTTCTCTCTGATGATCTATCCTTTCTCAGGATAATGTATCCCAGAGACTTTATTTGTTGATTTTGGGTTAAATGAGTTTCCTGGAGGCAAGCAATATTGATGGAATTATTATTCATAAAAGATGTTAATTCATTTAACTTATTTTCTGTAAGTGATCTTACGTTCCAGTGGAGTATTGATATGTGTTGTGTTGTTGATTTATTTTTCATATGACTGTTTATCAATGTTCAGCTTTGTTAATAGTAAGGCAAGATCTTTTTTTGCTTGAATGAGCATATGATTAGGGATGTAGTTTTTTGCCAATTCAGCAATGATTTTGTTTTCTGTTGTTGTTATGTATTCATGGCCTGAACTGCATTGCAGTTTAGAATGAATAAGCATATATTTGGGGTTTGCATGTTTGGTTGTGCTTCCAGTTTGTCAGTTAAGGGATTAATTCCTGGTAGTGTTTCTGGTTTGTTTCTTGTTGGGAGGGGGTGCCAGGCCGACCTCATCTCACTAGGCAAGGAGGCTTGTTGGCTTGGTGATTCTTTCTGGTAGAGATGTGAGCTAGGGGGCTTGATGGATGGTGTTTTGTAAGGAGTACTTGATTTATTGGGAGTTTTTGACTTGGGAGTTTTATTTGATTTCAATATGGTTTTTTTTGGTGTGATTGGGCAGCATTTGCTTCCATAGCTGCAAAAGGGTATGGAATAGCCTTGTCTGTTGCTATTTGGAGTGTGAGTGCTCTTTTCTTATATGGAAGGGATTGTGATTTATTGGTGGATTCATATGGGTCTTTACAATTGATACATGTAGGCTGAGTGTTGTTGCAAGTTGTAAACTCTTTAGGATGAGACCCTTTACAATTAATACAGGCTAGGAGAATTTCATTGCATTTATTTGTTGTGTGTCCCAGTTTCAGACATTTCTGACACTGGATAGGCTTTGGCTTGTATTCCTTGTGCGGTTTGATTTGCCCAAATAGGAATAACTTTTCTTGGATATTAATTTTTTCCTTCAGTGTAAATAAGAAAGATCTACTATGTACAAGTTTCATCCCGGTGAATGTTAATAGAAAAAATTTATTTTAAAATTTTGAAAAGTGAAGCTCTTAGTGTATTAATCTTTTTTATTTCGATGGGGATATTAGGGGTAATTTCCAGGTAAATGCCCAAGTTTTGGGAAGGAAAAACTTGGACAGGAGAAGGGAAAATACTTTTGATTGGGGACGTTTTTTTTCCTTTTTTGAGCTCCTAGAAAGGACCTCTTGAAATCTATTATCATCTATGGTGACATTAGCTCCAACACTGATCATTGTCCTATTCTCAGAATTTGAGCTTTCTTGTGAGCTTTGTGAATGAGAGCTGGACCAGCCAGGATGGGGCAACAATGGATAAATTTCATTAGCATTTGGGGTGGGATCTGGGGGGATTTTTTTTAGGGGGATTTTTTTGCATTGTTCATTGGACTAAGGTTTAATCTACATTAGAAAAGGATACAATTATGATACCAGACCATTTGCACTCTACTGTGGTGAACGCTAGACCATCCACAAAGAAAACACTACTGTATGATTATGAGGAGGGTTTTGAGCTCGATTGATTCTGTACACTACTGATGAATCGAGACAGTAATTTACAAGAAATTTATTTTTAAATTTCTTAAAATGTGGCTGTTTATAGTCTTTTAGCACAGGCCTTTAGCACAGCAAATTGGTCTAATTTTTATCTTTGACTTGGTTGTTCTTGTTTATATTTTGAATGCTATGAAACATTTTGTTCTCATAACTAAGTTTAAGAATTACATCTTTTTGAAGCTTAGAATTACAACGTCATAAAAACACTGTATAAGAAAGTAAACTTTGATGTCACTTACCTACAGGACACTTCGGAGATATGTGACCTTCAAAGATCATCCTTCACTTTAGTTCTTCGCTAGAAAATTCTATCTATTAGTTATCCTTGTCAAATGCACCTTTTAACTTCCACGTGTCCGTTTAACTTATTTATATTGCAAAACCAGTATACTGAGTTCCTTTTTCCTTTTTTAGTTCTTTAATCACATTTCTATTGTTTGTTAGGGGACAATTCAGCATATCAGCCAAAAAGTGATGTAAAATACCACCTTAGATGTTAGCAAGTATTTTTTGTTAGATCTTCTTTAATTCTCGCTTTTAATTAATTCTCTGACATACTAGAGAACTGAGGAAAATATCTTTCTTGTCCAGCCAGAGACTGACAACAGAAAATTTCAACCACAAAAACCTATCAGTCAAAAAATGCTTCACTGTTTCAGATTTTAGAATCTGGTTCGGAAATCTGTCAATGAAAACTGAATCCTAACAATTTTGAATTCTAGTATTCTGAAAAGCAAAATTCACAAAATTTGCGCCTATCTGGAAACGTTGTCTGTGAACTTTTTTTTTTGCACTCATTCCCGCAAGATCTAATGTCCCCTGAGTTTCTAACTCCACCCAAAAATATATAGCGAAAATGCGCCGAAGGCGCATTTATGCTTCTCTTGGTGCGTAATCCAATGTCAGGCACCAGGTGTCAGGGTTACCAACTGGACATATTTCATGTTCAATGGACATATTCCTGTGTGCCAGGATATAATGACATAATAGGGCAAAAAGGGAAATTTTTTAGAAATTTGGGACTTAAAAGGGACATATTTTACAAATTTATGACATTAAATAGAATATTTCCCCGCTGGATACATATTTTTGTAAAAAAAAATGTAATTTTCACCAAATCAGTATTAAAACTACTACTTTAGCACTAAATTTCCTTAACTACTTATTTTTTACTAATTTTTTTTACAAACGTTATTATTTTTCGGAGTTGCTTGCTCTTTCAAGCAGACAACTATTTGCAAATACTCTTGAAATTCTTTACAAGCTTGTATTCTTTCATTTTAAACGATTTCATTTCTCCTTGCTTTTACGCTACAGTCAGCATAATATGCAAGGAGGCACCTTTTTAGGTAACAATCGCTTTCGGCTTCCAATAGTCAGGCAAAAACATTTATTTATCAAGTATTACTAACGGAAAATGAAAAGTTAGCACAAGAAAAAAATAGACTCTTAATGATCTGGAATCAATTTTGATATCAAAAGATGTACCAAAAAATTGGCTTATCGTGCTGATTCCAAATATATAATATTTTTTAAGTATAGTGTTACCCATTAGTAGGCCTTCTAAAATTTGCCAAATTTTCGAAAATTTTTTTTAATTTGGATGCACTTCCTCATTTTAGTTATTATATTCCCACTAATATTTGATTGTAAATGTGCTTTCTCGGTGATAAACTAAATGCTCGTTTTTTATTATAAAGGTGCTTTCATATTGATACTCGCAATGCTTGTTGACTCTTCCTATGCCCTAGTCCCTCGAGACATCGTACAGAAAAATTTACTGGGAGTGGCGAGAGTTCTCGTGAAACTTATTCTAGTCAGGTTGTGATAAATAGATTACATTATATAGCTGTCTTATTGTTTTTCCACTAGTTTTTGAAAAAAAAAGAGTAGAAAGTACTCTGCGGGACGAGTTTCCATTTTATACAGTAAGCACCATTTGTGTTTTAGCAGGTTTTTAGGTGGGGGGGATGGAAAGTTGACAAGAGTGGAAGTGCTGCGCAAAGCCGGAAATCTGCACTGACTAAGTAAAATCAAATTTTCTTTTTTATAGTTGATAGATGGCATTAGATCCGACATTTCATGTTGGAGAAGTTAAAGATGCCGGAAACCACGCGGGGATGATCCCAAGCGGATTGGCCAATATTTTCAATTTAAAAAGCTTGTTGATATGAGCGCAAGCGACGCGAAGCGTCGCGAGTGGCAAATTTTTGGAAAATGAAACTTTTTACACAAAACTGACACTATTTTGCCACCCAAAATGGCACCAAAAAACTGGCCGAGTGGCAACCCTGATCCAGACTGGCAAGAATTTTGAATTCACATCAATTATATATTGCCCATTTGGTTTTTGTATATGTTGTCAAAGATCTCAAAGAGCAGTATCAACTCAAATTTGTTCAGTTTCAATATATCCCATCCCTAATCTAATTAGCTGAAGGATATTTGCTTTCCTTTCTCTGCATTGTGTCATATTAAGGTGAAATTTTGGAGTTGTACAGTTTCATTTTTCCCAGCCAGGTCTCTAATCAGTTTAGGTTTACTTGTAGATTGCAATCCTTTTAATTTACTCAAGGAGGCCTAACAGGACAAGTACTTCATCTGATCTTGGTTAAATTTTCTTAATTTTTGTTTTCTCTTGTGCACTTGTAAGGATATCTGTGTTATCATTGTCTTGAGTAGTAAGTAAGAAGGTAAATATTTACCAAATCATATTATTGAGTTAGGAATAAAGTGAATACACCATTCAGTGCCTTTTTTATGCTGATTACAAATATAATAATCATTTCTTTTGGAAATTAATTACAGCCCCCCCCCCCCCCAACCAAAACCCCAACCCCATATGTGCATATATATATATATATATATATATATATATATATATATATATATATATATATATATATATATATATATATATATATATATATATATATATATATATATAAAAGATTTGAATGGTATATTCACTTTATTTGAAACTCAATAATATGATTTGGAAAATATTTACAGGAAAATGAAACTTTCAGGGATAGATCTACAGGCTAAAGTTTGTCCTGGAAGATATTTTGAAGTACCTACCTCCACTCCTTCTCCCTCTAGAGGGTCCTGACCTTTGATGACCTTTAAGAATCTGTGTGTGTTATAAAAGTGAAACCTTTTAAAATAGATCTTCTGCTTAAAATGAAGTCCAACAAAATTGGTTTCAGCCTCACAACTTTGCTCAATCCTGATTTATAGAGTTTTAAAGATATGCAAATACATTTCTTAAATTTTGAAAATTAACATTGATATGGCTTAAAATACTACTCAAATAACAGGAATTGCATTTTCAGAACTAAAGCCAGAGAAAAAGAATCTTATAACTGAAAATTAAGGTAAAATGTTGTTTTGTCAAAATTTAAATAGGTATAGACTTGTCATGTAGGCAAATTTCAGGATCCTCTAGAGGAAGAAGGAAAGGAGATAAGTACTTCAAAATACTTCCCAGGACATATTTTAGCCTGTAGACCCATCCCTGAAAGTTTTATTTTCCTAACCTCAAATCAATAGGCTAGTTAGTCTCCATACAGCTGTTGAACAGGGTTGCCTGTGCCATGGATTTATCCAAATTTACTGCAGTATGAATTTAGATTTTTCAGTATAAATTTAGAATTGTGGCTTCTGATAAGGAGACATTTTAAGAAAATAATTCTTACTTTAGAATATGTATAATAATCCTAGTTAATATATTATCCAAGGGGAAAACCTTTATCATCAAGTCTTTCCTCTTTTTTCCTTCTTTTTCCATTTAAAAGAAAAAATTTACAATTTTCTCCACACTAATAATGCAATGTGTAAATCTTTTGAAATTGCTGTTACAAATTGTTCTTATAGATATTGTTCATCCTGGTCAGTGCTAATTCGGTTTTTTTAATGGTAGATAAAGCAGTGGCAAAAATACAAAATATTAATTAAACCTGAGCTAACTTCAATTCAAAATCAATGGACTTGGTTGAGGCCTTCAGCCTTGACTGATGGCTGCAATGAACACTAGGTAAACGCTATCTATAACAACAATTTATAGCAGCAATTTCAAAAGATTTACACATTGCATTTAGAGTGTGGAAAAATTTTAATTTTTTTCTTTTAAGTTTGCAAAAAGGAGGAAAAAAGAGAAAAGACTTGATGATAAAGGTTCTCCCCTTGGATAATATGTTAACTAGGATCATTATACATATTTTAAAGTAAGAACTGTTTTCTTAACATGTTTCCTTATCAGAAGCCACAATTCTAAATTTATAGCATACCATATATTAAATACATAACCTAACCTGGGTACCTCTCTCTCCCCCGCCCTTAAAACCCAAAAACAACAGTTTAAATATTGCAAATGTAATGAAAACCACACTTTGCATTGCATGACTTTATAGCAGTCTCTTAAATTAAACAATCTTTAGTGTTTTTTTTTTGTGACTGGTTTAATTGTGTTATATAAAAGAGTATGTTTAATACTCAAGTACCACCATTTCTCTATTGAAATACCCATTTGGTGGGTTTTGTCTCTTGTTATCTCATACAGCATATAGCAATAACCAAACTTGACTTCTTTCCAGTCTGCATATTGCAGGAGTAATTAGTTTTGTCAAAATGCTAAGAGGGGGGGGGGGGCAAAGTTAGAGCAAATTTTTCCAAATCAAGTGAAAACTGAAAAATGAGCCATACACTACCTTTAAGGCAAAGATATACTAAAGAAAACTGACTGGCTTCTCTGGATGCTTGAATTATGCAGGCTTATCTTAGTTTTGACAAGATTTTTCACAGAAACTAAATTTCAGCCTGGGGTGGGGGTAAACTGAGGTTTGGAGAGGGCAGTTGTCCCCTGCCCCCTAGCAAATTATGCCCTTGGCTTCCCCTCTAATGGTCTCATATTGTCTTGGGCTAAGTAATAAAAACAACATAACCATTCATAAAAACTGATTCAAAACAGAAAAAAAACAAGGAAATATGATTCATTATTGATGCTTGCTGTCAACATTAACTATTTTTTGTTGTTGTTGAAACTAACTCCATTTTGGGTCCACTATTAGGGACTTCAGAATCCCACAGTTTCTTCATAATGTGCCACTGTGTTGCCAAGTGGTGTGCATTTGTGTGACAGGCGCTTTTTTGAGTCAATTGCACATTGCATTTTTCAAATTGATGCATGTCAAAAAAATTTGGCTCAAAGTGGGCACATTTTGTCTTCACAATAACAATGACAAAACTTAAAATCTGAAAGTCTAGTCTTTACTGATAATTTCTACTGACATACTCAGAAATCTGTCAATAAAGACAGATGGAATTTTTAGAGCCCTGTAGGGATTTTCATATTGCATTCCAGGCTCCATGACAACCTAAATTTTAAATTATCAAAGAGTGCATTATCCTTTGTGTGAAAAACAAGATATGGGAAAGTGGTCAAATTTTTATAAAAATTCAGAAAAGAGTGGGAAAAGCTGACCTTTGTTGACATAGCTCAAGCAGCTCTTTCTGTCTGAAGCTTACCTGTCAGCAACGCCTTTGTTAAGAGATTGTTTCCTGTTATGAATCTTGTCAATTGCAAAATTCAAAACAGAATGCAGCTGAAAGTGCTTAATTCTATTGTGACCATCCAACTTTGGCTAAATTGCTAGGGAAAGTGCTGCGGGGACTTTAATCCTACGCCCGCTATGATAAATAGATTTACCATTGACATTTATGACACCAAAAAACCATCCAATGACAATGAAAATGAAGATAAAACTGTTGAAGGAATTTTGGGCAATATAGAAGGGGGGTTTGTTTAACTTTGAAGATGATCTTGAATACTAGTCAAAGATAAATATAATATTTGATTTAAAAATATACAAAACTTATTCAAAGTTCATTTAAAGGCAAACAAGCATTAATAATGGCCATTCTAATTTCTTATCTAACTTGGTTGTTCTTGTTGTTCTAATTTATATTTTGAATACTATGAAACATTTTGTTCTCATAACTAAGTTTGAGAATTTACATCTTTTTGAAGCTTAGAATTGCAATGTCATAAAAACATTGTATAAAAAAGTAAACATTGATGTCAGTTACATAAATGACATTTTGGAGAGAAGTAAACTTCAAGGATCATGCTTCACTTTAGTTCTTTATTAGAAAATTCTATCTATAAGTTATCTTTGTCAAATGCACCTTTAAATTCCATGTTTTTGTATAACTTACCTATATTGCAAGACCAGTATACTTCTTAGATATGGCAATTATTTCTTTTTAGATTTTCTTTAATTCCTGCTTTTGTTTAATTGTCTGACATACCAGAGAACTGAGGAAAATATCTTTCTTGTCAAGCAAGGGACTGAGAACAGAAAATTTCGACCACAAAAGTACATGTAATCAGTCAAATATGTTTCACTGTTTCAGATTTTAGAATCTGATGCTGAAATTTGTCAATGGAGACTGAATCCTAACACTTTTGAGTTCTCGTATTCTGAAAAGCAAAATTCACCCAATTTACGCCTATCTGGTAATGTTGTCTGTGAATTTCTTTTTTTTTTTGCACTCATCCCTGCAAGATCTAATTTCCCCTGAATTTTGAACTACACCCAAAAATATATAGCGAAAATGCACAGATGATGCATTTTCGCTTCCCTTGGTGTGCAATCTAATGTCAGACACCTGGCATCACTAGTGTAACATCTGGCAAGAATTTTGAATTTACATCAATTTGATATTGTAAATTTGGTCTTTATATCTGTTGCCAAAGATCTCACAGAGCAGTATCAACTCAGATTAGGGCATTTTCAATGTGTCCCATCCCTCATCTAATTAGCTGTAAGATATTTGCTTTCCTTTCTCTGCATTGTGTCCTTTTAAGGGGAAACTTTTTAAGCCTATCAGGAGATGTAGAGTATTATTTTTCTTAGCAAGGTCTCTCTAATCAGTTTATGTTTAATTGTTGATTGCAATATTTTTAATGTACTCAAGCAGGCCTAACAGGACAAGTAGGGTGAACTGGGATAAGTCTGGCCCTTTATCGAGTTTTTTTCAGCTTAATCTGGTCCCAAGATTGTTTTGGAGTTTCTGCCACAATAAAAACTATTTGATGTTGCTCTTGATCATACTAGTAATATTCTGCACAATCCAGAAAGTCCCCAAGTTTTGTTGTTTCCGTGAGTTGCTACACCAAAGTAACCCATCTCAGGGAGGCCGAACTTACCCCGAGTCTTGGGTTAATCCGGTACCTCCCAGGTAAATCTTATGTATGTAGAGATAAAAATTATTTCACACTAAGACATAATAGAGGGTCCCTCTATGTATGGAAAAACCATACAAACCAAAAACTCTCGTTAATGGTTTGTATGTGTCACAGTGGAACATTAGCTTTCTGCTTATTATGGGGTAACTCCGACAGTACTGGTTTTACCCCGTACATAGGAGAAGTCTCTGAGAAAGGTATTTTTTCAAATTTTTTATTGTAAATATGAAAAAGGTAACGACATACTTCAAAAAATAGGAAAAAAAAGAAGCAGTTTCAATTAGTATCAGAGAGATTCGAGAAAGCAAACTTTTGATCACTTGCAGGCACTAGTGTGCTTCTTGTACAGGCTGATGATGTGCCGAATTTGGAATGATGGTAGAGTGAAGGGACCAGCTTCAGAGAGCCTCAATGGTCCGGCAAAGATGTAGTTTTCTTCGACTTCATCAATGTCATCTTTTTTTGGCCAATTGTATGAATAGTCGGCTAGGCTCAGGCAGCGAAGATATTTTATACAAACAAGATTTTCATCAGGAAATTCAAGCACCCTTCCGATATACCAGCCTTGTTGATCTCGTTTGGTATCGTATGCTACAGCATAGTACTCATTTAGCTGTATGTTTAGCTTCTTTTCCTCCTCCTCTTCATGCTCACTGCCAACAGTATCACAGATATCCATTTTGTCAGTTGAGGAACCCGATGAGACATCAACGTCAGAGTTTTCACTAGAAAGATCATCTTTCTTTATCTTTTTCAGTTTTGGCTTGAGCGTGTTCTTTTTTACTTTCCCTTTTTTGTTCTCTAGCCTTTTTTTTTCTCTTTCTCTCTTTGTTCAAGCACTCTCAAAGCCTCTGCAGATGTGATTACTTCAGCTTCCCGGGCAACTCTCTGCCTACCGGATGTCCCGGATGCTGAGGCATCAAGAGAAGGGCGACGTACTGAGTCCAAGAGAAGTTCTTCAAAGGATTTGTCATGCGTATGATTCTTCTTCGGACTAACCAACACCGAAATAGTAATCTGTTCAGTTGCAGTATTCACCCTGGTACTCACTTGTTAAATTCTGAGTCTCCGATTTCTTACTCTCAACATATCATTTGAACTTGGCTGGATCAAACTTCGCGTTGTCGACCACGTCGCGGTTGATACGCGCTGGAATAGCGGAATCGTAAATTCCTGTCACTTGAAATGATTTATGAATTAGTGAAGGGGTAAGGTAAGTCTCCCAAATCTGACATAAAATTTTCACAAGGCCTGGTCATGACAAGACGTCACCTGGGTGTGCTTGTTGCCAGTTTACGAGCTTCTGCTCATAGGATGATTTCAGCCCTGTGAAAATAACCCTGTCAAGGGGCTGCAGAACATGGGTTGCATGGGCTGGCAACTTGAGGATGGTAACGTTCGTCTCTGAAGCGAGCTTCCCAAGTGTCAAGAATAAATGGGAGCCATGGCCATCAAGAATAAGAAGTGCTTTTTGTTTCACCTGAGGCAGGAAAACATCTCTAAACCAGTTATAGAAAAGGTCTGCTGTCATCCATCCTTTCTTAGTAGCTGAATAACATTTATCTGGATGGTCCTGAACGGGTAGCCATGAACTCCAACTGTTTTTTTCCCGAGAAGACTACCAGTGGTGGCAGCTTCTCACTTGATGCATTAACACATGCGAGCACAGTTGTGTTATCACGCCCATTGCCACCTGTTTGCCGCGTTGCTGGGGATCCTTTCGCGCCAGCGAGTTTAAGGCTACCGGGATTGCGACAAAACGAAGTTTCGCCCAAGTTGAACCAACATTCTGGTTTGTCTAAGATGTCAAGCTCTTCTGCTGTTTTTTGTAGCATGTCATAAAATCCTAGAAGGATAAAAGGTTATGCTTGTTGCACAGCCCTCAGGTTTTCAAGACGCTCAGGTTTCTTAAGCGAGATGTTGTTTCTTTTCTTAAACCCAAGCCACCAGTCCTCACCTGGCCGGTTGTTCGTGAAACGAGTACTGATTTTGTTCATGCTGGCATATTTTTGCACTTTGTCTAGGAACTGTTGTTTGGTAAGCCCCATGCCCCACTTTTCCATGACCTTCAGCGAATTTGCCATACTCTGCTCAACATCAGGAGGTAGGTCCAGAGCTCTCCCGAGAATATCAGTGGGCGATTCGGGGAAAGTCCTTTGCTTCTTCGTCTGATCCATTAGTGTTGTCCTCGGTATGTTGTAAAATTTCGCAGCTTTTTTTAAAGACATTCGACATGATAGAACTTCATCTTTGGCTTGTTTAAGCTGTTCAGCAGTATATTGTCCTCCTGCCCCCTTGTTGGTTTTTCGGTTGTACTTATGTGGCATCTGAAAAAAATGCAAGTTTATAGTAACAATAGTAAAGCGTAGCTAGTGTATAAGAAACGACAAGCCATATTGACAAATTCAAGCTTATAGCGCGTCCAGACTATCCGTTTTCTGGAAAAATGGGACGGAAAATTGGAAGCAGGAAAAGCTGTAGGCTACAGACTTAACGTTTTTTTTAAAAAAATATCTGTACAAGTTTATCAGATATCCTCATCAAGGTTTTTCATTAGCCAAAACCTACAGAAAACAATTTTAGAGCCTCAGTTAGACAATTTACCTTTTTTTTTGTTCTAAACCCATTAAAAAAACAATTTTTATTTTCCACTTATCCTGTCTAATCGTCTCCTTCTTCTGGCATTTTTCCGGAAAAGCAGTCCACACTTCCATTTTCCGTCCCATTTTTCCATTTTCTGACCCTCTGGTCTTCCTGCACCGAAAACGGAAAAATGGGACGGAAGTGCTTGTCTACATTCCCAGATTTCCGTCCCATTTTTCCAGAAAGCGAATAGTCTGAACGCGCTATTAGATAGATGACATGGAAAAGCTTTACATACCAAGTCTACTAGCCTATCTTTTAAAATATATCTCAAATAAAACAGCTTAAAAACAACATGTACAGTTGACTCATTATTGGGATTGAGAATTGTTAAAATTATGAATAGTTGACAAATACAATTCACTGAGATCTAGGCTAGAACTGCAAAAGACTAGCCAATCGTATACACGGGGTAAGTCCGGCCCCCCGTGTCGGAATTTACTCTGTAAGGGGCAAGTCTGACATGCCGGAGTTACCCCAAACGGGGGTTTTTCTGGGGTAAGTCTAACACCCCTAGTATCTCCTGACTGACTTGAGTATAAAATAATAATAAATTAAAGAAAAATTCCTCAACTATCCAATCAACTCATCGGCTATTTACAATCATTCCATTCTTTCCTTAGGTTTCCGCAATATCAGTTAAAATTTCTACCCACCTTGTGGTCAGCAAAGATGCCCCTCCTCGAAATTTCAAAATTTCGTCACCACAAGAGGGGTTAAAAATGGCGGCATTACTGAACACTGTTGTCAAGTACCAAGCCAAAGGAAGAAAATGAAGTACAGAACCACAGATTTCTGTCTTCACTGAATCAGATAAGACGGGGGTGACGGAGTTACCCCGGTTTCGGACTTACCCAAGTTCACTCTACTTCATCCATGATCTTGGTTAAATTTTCAAAATTTTTGTTTTCTCTTGTGTTCTTGTAAGGATATCTATGTTATCATTGTCTTAATTAGTAAGTAAGAAAGCAAAAAATGCTTGTTTTTTTTAAGTTTTTCTATCTTACTGTTTTATACAATCATAGTATTTTGTTGTAGGCTAGTCTAAAATCAATAGGCTTGTTAGTCTGCATAGGATATCTTCCACATGGCTAGTATGGGAGTAAAGTTCACTGGTGATTCAAATGAATGTTATATTTAGATTGATGATGCAATTCTAGGTTAATATTTGTACATTAGTGGGGTGTGGGTATATATTCTGTGAATATATAGGTTCTAAGAAATTCATGAATTTCTTAGAAAACTGGAAAAACAAGGAAAGAAGTGAAGATAAAGGCTCCCCCCTGAAAAATGTGTTAACTAGGATTATTCTGCATATTATGGAGTAAGAATTGTTTTCTTAATATGTTTCCTTATGTCCAGCTGGACTCCTAGGCCTAAAATACTGGTTGGTTGGTTGGCTAATTCAAAGATTTGTATATATATATATATATATATATATATATATATATATATATATATATATATATATATATATATATATATATATATATATATATATATATATATATATATATATATATATATATATATATATATATATATATATATATATATATATATATATATATATATATATATATATATATATATATATATATATATATATATATATATATATATATATATATATATATAAAAGTTGGAGCAAATTGTTCCCAATTAAGTGAAAACTGAAAATTGAGACCTACATTACCTTAAAGGCAAAGATATAATAAAGCAAACTGACTGTTTTCTCTGGATGCTTTAAGTTTGCAGACTTAGCTTAGTTTTGAAAAGTTTTTTTACGGAACCTAAATTTCAGCCTGGGGGGGCAAACTGAGGTTTGGAGAGAGCAGTTGCCCCTCCCCTGCCCCGTACCAAATTATGCCCCTGACTTCCCCTCCAATGGTCTCATATAGTCTTGGGCTAAGTATAAAACAACAACACAACCAGTCATAAAAACTGATTAAAAACAGAAAAAAAGGAAATATGATTCATTATTGATGCTTGCTGTATGTTATAAAGTGAGAATTCTATCATTTTTGTTAGTTTGTTATATAGCCTAGTGTTAAATGAAACCATTTGAGGAGGCTAGGGATGAATTTCCATAAACATGAACAAAACCATTAAAACAAATATATAATTAGCAATTTAAAGGTATCTCTCTTTTTGTTCTTGCATATCTCTCTCAAGAGCCATTATTCTATTACCTTAATTTACACTTTGGAGCAAATTAAGATCAATCTTTATCTGTTAATTGCTCCATACTTGATGATATAAATGATTTAACATCAAATGCATTCTGGTGGTTCTTTCAGTGAACACTGTTCCATTCAAAATCTAATATCTTTTTTAAAACTTTATCATTAGGAACTGAGACTGTTGTATTTGTGAGTTCTTTCAGGGTTGTATACTAAAGGTCATGAGAATCTATGGTCCTGGTTTAAAGTTTTGTCAGAGGGCTTGAAAAACTTATTTGAATTTCTACTCCTTTCATTGCCACTAATTAGGGACAGTGACACATGAATTGGGGGCAGGGGGTCTTATGAAGTAATGTTATAAGCATATCAGGTCCTTGTTGTCAGTAAAACAGCGAAGATAATTTCAGCTCCTTCAAATGTGCATCATAAGGCTAGTCTCTCGTCTTAGATACTGCTTTTGTGGCTCTGCTTTGCGCCCCTTCCAGGAGCTGCATGTGACTCCTGTGTCCTGGTGATAGGAGTGCTAGGAAAGGGTTTGCATGAGACACACTCTTCTTTCAATTTGAATTGAATTTACTCTGGTTTTCAATGATGATTCCGAAATCCCTCTCTTCATTCACACTTTACATCTATTGAATGTTATTTACAACTGGATTTTCCATAGTATACCTGAAACCTGGGTTGGACTTGCCAAAATTGATCACATTACATTTGTCAATATTGAAGCTCATACACCATGTTGTTGGCCAGTTTTGAATATTTTCAAGATCTTCTTGTAGTGACTCATGAATCACTGCACAAATGACTTTGAGTCATTAGCATAGAGAGTTAGACGATTTTTAGCTAATTGAAAAATATCCTTTGTATTGACATTGAATACAGTAGGTCCTAAAACACTACCCTGCAGGACACCTGCAGATGTGACTCCACATCTTTCAGAGAGGATTGATTTTCCTTCATTAGTAAAAACCCTCACTTTCTCTGTTTTATCTGTAAGAAAAACTGAGATCCAGCCCACAAGGTTCCACATGAGATGAGTTTTTTGTTCAAATGTGGATGTGGAACTTTGTCAAATGCTTTAGCAAGGTCAAGCAGCAAGACATCCACAGGTAAGCCCTGATCAATCAGCTATGTTATAACATTATGTATTCAGCAAATCTGTTTCTACAGACTTTCCTGGTTAAAAACCATGTTGGCTGGGTGATAATATCCCATTAAGTTTGAGATGCTTCATAACAGAATTACTTACCACTCTTTCCAGGATTTATGCAACAGCAGAAGTTTCACTTATGGGATGGTAGTTTTCTAAACTGGCTTTATTTCCCTTTTAGAACAAAAGGGTGAAAATGCTGTTTTTCAATCAGTTGGCACTTCCTTGGCACACAGGGAGACTTTGAATAATTGGGAGAGTGGTTTGGCAACGTCTTTAGCAACTTTTTTTTGAAGATGTGGATGTAACCTATCTGGTTATGTGGATGATAGTATCCCATTAAGTTTGATATGCTTCATGACAGAGTCATTTACCACTCTTTCCAGGATTTTTGTAACATTAGAAATCTTACTTACGGGATGGTAGTTTTCTCTACTGGCTTTATTTCTCTTTTTGAACAAAGGGGGCAGATGTTGTTTTCTAATCTGTTGGCACTTGCTTGGTACATAGGGAGTCTTTGAATAATTTGGAGAGTGGATTGGCAGTGTCTTCAGCAACCTATTTTAGATGACATGGATGTCACCTATCTGGTTACAGGGATGCTATTATCACATTAAGTTTGAGATGTTTCATGCCAGATTCATTTGCAACTCTTTCTAAGAGTTTAGCAACAGTATAAGTTTCACTTATGTGATCGTAGTGTTCTATGGCGGGTTTATTTTCCGTTTTTGAACAAAGGGGTGACAAATGCTGTTTTCCAATCTGTTGGCACTTCCTTGGTACATAGGGAGGCTTTGAATAATTGGGAGAGTAGCTTAGGAATGTCTTAAGCAACTTCTTTTAGAAGACGTAGATATAACCTATGTGGCCCAACTGAATTTTTGATATCTAGTAATTTAAGTTGTTTGAGGATATTTGGACCTCGAATCTCAATGAGCTCTATTGGATATTGGATTTGTGTGTGTTCAACATTTGTTTAGGTCTGTTCCTAATTAGCTACTAATAACAGACAACAACTGGTAGTTCAATTCGTCTGCTTCTTTGATATCTATACCTTTACAATTTGTTTGTTTTTCAAATGACTACATTAAAAAATAGAACATGGTTGACTACAGCTAACTCCTGCAATTGGCATAATTTTTTTCATTCAAAGGTACTTTTGCTCAACATTCCACCATCTTAATTTAAACTGAAGAATTTGCCACTAATTCAAAAAAGTTGTCAACCAAAGGTGTGTATTCGGGTATAAAGTGTTTCAAACATTAAAGATCTGTGTTCTGCTTATAAGTCACTCATGAAAAATTCTAACAAGAAACAGAAAACCTGGCATAGAATCCAATTTCAAAAGATATGTTATAAAAATTTGAAAATAAGACAATGATAAATTCTAACCCCAGGACCGGAAAATCAATTATAAGGGCAAACTTGGTATACAGTCCTGGTAAAAAATATGTTAAAAATGTTTAGAACAAAGAGAAGAAATCTGAGAACACGGAGGAAGAAAAATTTTGAACCAAACGTCATAAACAATTTCTGCCAGCTGTGAAATCATCCTTATCTATCCAAGAGGTTAAGAAAATCCTTTTTTGACAACAACGTTTTTCTACATTTGGATTTTGTACCATCATCAGCAGAATATGGGGTCTTACTATGCTGAATATTTGGATAGTCGGGAGCATAGTATTCTTTATATTTTTGACCAGAGACAAGAAATTAGGGCCAAGAAACTTGCTGTCAATTCAATCAATCAATTTATTAATACTAAAAAAAACAATTACAATACGTAAGGTTTTTACATGCCCAACAAGCTTAATCTGTAAAGGACCAAAAAAATAAAACACTTTTTTAAAGCTAAAAAAAACCACTTGCAATAAACCATATACAAAAAAAATAAAATACAAAAAAACAAAAAAAAAAAGAAACACTGGAACAAGACAATGACATTTAGGAAATGCGGGATTTAGAAAAAAACACAACTTATAACTGAAAAAAAATTATATGAAGAAAAGAGATAGAAATTAGGATAGAATCAAAAAATATTTTAAAATCTGAAAAATATATTTAATGAAGAGAAGAGACATATAAATTAGGATAGAAAAAAAATTAAAATGGAAACACCCAACCAGAAACAAATAAAGGAACATCAGAATGGATGGAGTTCCAAAGTCAAACTGATTGAAAAACAGGAGATATCTTAGCTGCTGTAGATGATTGTTTGGGTAAAATGAATTTGCGAGAAGAACTGCATAAAAAAGAAGAGTACCTACCTGAGCCTGACCATAGGAAAAAATACTGTAGAGATAGTGGAAGTATACCTAGAAAAGCAGAATGCGCTAAACAAAGGTAACTTAACCCACAATGTGACCCAGCGGAGCTATTCCAGTATCAGTATAAAGATCAGAGAAAGAGTAAAATCAAGGTAGAAGAAAAGTAGCCTTCACTGCCCTATTTTGGGCTCTTGTTAAGTGAGCAGAGAAGAGATATATTAGTACTACCCCAGACAGAACAGCAATAAGAAAGGTAAGGAAAAATAAAAGCATAACATTTGGGGGGAAGAAATGAATTATTCCTTTGTAACATTGAAGATTGGCAGAGGACAAGGGAGCAGATCTGAGTTTTATGGGGTTTAAAAGGAAGAAAACAGTCAAGATACACACCAAGAAATTTCACAACTGTAGCTAGCAGTAGAATATTATTCACATAAATCAGAATAATTAGCTCCCTTGCGTTTCTCACAGGATAAGAGGTCCTGAAGTGTACAATGGCACTTTTTTGGCTGCTGAGTCATGCCATTTGATTAGCACCAATCTCTTACTTTATCAAGAAGACCTTGGGCAAGGTAAGTGGTAGATGGCGGGTTCATTGCAGTAATGTAAAAGCTACTGTTGTCAGCAAAAAGAATCGACTGCAAAAATTGATGAAGACCATCAGCAAGATCATTAATATAAATTATAAACAAAAGTGATCCTAGCACAGAGTCTTGGGGGACAGCTTTCAAAATAGGCAAGGTAGAGCACGAAGTATCATTAACTAAAACATACTGAGATCTCCCTGAGCCACAAGACCTGAACCATTCACGTAGGACTCATTCAAGACCAGGACCCATTCATGCACTCCAAATAAAGATAATTTAGACAAATGAACAGAGTGATCAACCATATCAAATGCATTTGAAAAGTCAAGAAATAAACACAAAACACTAGAACCTTTGTTAAGGTTAACACGCAGAAACTCTGTTGCATCTGAAAGTACATGCACGGTAGACAAACTAGGATGAAAAACATAATATTTGTTAGATATGATAGACTTTATTTTAGTTGTTATATTTATAAATACAAATAAAGAGAATATACTTTACCCTAATCTTTAAACAACATTATGGGTTACTGGACGAAGAGAAATGGGTAAATAGTTTGAAATTAGTGATGAATCGCCTTTTTTATACAAAGGTACAAAAATAGATACTTTAAATAAATGAGGAAAAATACCAGAAGAAAGAGAGAGGTTAGGTGTATGTGAGAGGGGGATAAAAACAAACTGATCAATTTTTTAAGAACATTGTATCTCAAACCAAAACCATCAACTAACGGCTATTTGAAAGCTTAGAAATAATATTTGAAATTTCGGTGGCACTGCATGGGGAAAGGAAAAATGGATTTTCTGCTAATGGACAACTACTTACTCTGCTCTATGGTAGGATGTGAACTGAAGGAAGTGTGGTGAAATACGAATTGAAGGCGCTTGCTTAAGAAGTTTTATCCAAAAAATCTTAACCAGCTCTCCTGTAATAGCATGGCAGGAACTGTTCGACTTTCTGGCAGAAATTAGAGCTATTGTTTCAACAATGAAGAAAGTGACTTTGTCTCAGACAATCAAGTTTGATGATCTATACCAGATACATCTAGCAGCAGTGATTGTCACAATTAGAAAGTGAACTGAGTCGAAAAACAATGAGTGAATTTCTTTAACAATTATCTCATTACTGAATTGTTCCAAAACTTAATTCTATATTGTAACTGAAAAATATAATTATTACCAATTGTTGTGTTAAAGTGCCTATGAACTTAAATTCACCATTTTTTTTTATTCTTACAGTAATGGTAAGTCAACTTTTTGGTTTAAAATTAAATTTTCAGTTCAATTCCTTACCTTTTCAGAGGTTCCCAGGTCATTAAGAAGGAGCCCTCAATCTTCCTACAGGCTTGATGCTTCCAGTTTGTCCTCCCACTCAGGTTGGATTGATGGGTGCAGGTTACTGAGATCTGTTTGGTATGTTTGACGCAGGGTGTTTCTGAGTCTGCCACTGTGGCGTAAACCCAATGGTTGCCAATGGAGCGCTGCATTTGGTTTTAGGAGATTATCCATACGTAGTACGTGGCCAAGGCATCTCCATTGGCGAGCTCGTATATATATATATACATATATATATATATATATATATATATATATATATATATATATATATATATATATATATATATATATATATATATATATATATATATATATATATATATATATATATATATATATATATATATAATATATATATATATATATATATATATATATATATATATATATATATATATATATATATATATATATATATATATATATATATATATATATATATATATATATATATATATATATATATATAATATATATATATATATATATATATATATATATATATATATATATATATATATATATATATATATATATATATATATATATATATATATATATATATATATATATATATATATATATATATATATAAATATAAATTTTAAAAAAAAATGTTACAAAAAAAAAAAAAAAAAAAAAAAAAAAAAAAAAAAAAAAAAAAAAAAAAAAAAAAAAAATAAAAAAAAAAAAAAAAAAAAAAAAAATTAAAAAAAAAACATTCTTAGACCACACTGGCTATACATGACAAACGAAACTCAGAGAAGAGAGAAAGTAACAAAATGAAAAATAAAATCAAAAAGGGTGAAAAAACGAGGATTTTGTCAGCCAGCGAACCATGAAGAAGACAAAATATAAGCAAATATTTCGACAAGGACCTCCGCCAAGTCTTCCTCAGTGCTAAAACAAAAACAAAAAAGAGAAGAAAAAAAAACAAGAATCTAACCTTTCGAAGTTTCCTGTACAAAGACAGAATAGACACTGAATAAAAAACCAGGCAGGAATCAATGAAAATGAAATTTACCAAGATGATTGTGTAAGGATCTTTCGTCTTGCATTAAATTTGGCTGGTCTACAATTTCGGTTTTCATTAGATATGCAAATAGGTTCTTTTAAGTTTTTTCGGGTGAAAATATTGAATGAGTCCTTCAAGATTAAACTGTCGTAAATTGGGCTTAATGAAATATCTCCAGTATCTCTATTTATTGCTAAATTTTGGTTCATATATTTTTTTATCTCAATTACCTCCTTAAAAGTTTGTGGTACGCCATTAACAGTTGATATTAAAGTTGCCTCGTCAAACAGAACTAGATGGGTCGGGTTTACGAAAATATGCGAAGCCAATGCCGAATCAAAGTTGTCATTGTTATTACATATTTTCATATTTTCATATTTTCAATTGTTCCCGTAATCATATAAATTTTGAACTAAATTATGTATATTATATTATTTACTGCAGTGGTTACCCACTCAAAATCACTGAAAATATAATATTTAGACGATTAAAAATGATAAAAGAGAGAAATAGGGAGATTGTTCCCCTAGACTTAGTTACAACGGCTCTCGAAAGAAAAAATGTAATCATCTTACAATACATCCCGAAACTTGGTGATAAACTTAGAAAAATTTTAAATAAACATAATCTCTCTGTTTCTTTCAGAACCTAACAAAAGGTTGAACATTTTTTTAACTCAGGAAAGGATAAAACAGACCCTGTACTGGGTAGTGGTGTCTACAGAATCCTGTGTTCTTGTGGAAAATTTTACATTAGTAGAACCCATCAACAACTAGGTGAACGTTTGCATGAGCACAAAATTTCAATAGACAAGTCCCTGAGATTAAAAAATAACAATGACAACTTTGATTCGGCATTGGCTTCGCATATTTTCGTAAACCCGACCCATCTAGTTCTGTTTGACGAGGCAACTTTAATATCAACTGTTAATGGCGAACCACAAACTTTTAAGGAGGTAATTGAGATAAAAAAATATATGAACCAAAATTTAGCAATAAATAGAGATACTGGAGATATTTCATTAATCCCAATTTACGACAGTTTAATCTTGAAGGACTCAATCAATATTTTCACCCAAAAAAACTTAAAAGAACCTTTTTGCATATCTAATGAAAACCAAAATTGTAGACCAGCCAAAATTAATGCAAGACAAAAGATCCTTACACAATCATCTTGGTAAATTTTATTTTCATTGATTCCTGCCTGGTGTTTTATTCAGTGTATATTCTGTCTGTGTACAGGAAACTTAGAAAGGTTCGATTCTCGTTTTTTTTTTTCGTCTCTTTTTTGTTTTTGTTTAGCACTGAGGACGACTTGGCGGAGGTCCTTGTCGAAATATTTGCTTATATTTTGTCTTCTTCATGGTTCGCTGGCTGACAAAATCCTCGTTTTTTCACCCTTTTTGATTTTATTTTTCATTTTGTTACTTTCTCTCTTCTCTGAGTTTCGTTTGATATATATATATATATATATATATATATATATATATATATATATATATATATATATATATATATATATATATATATATATATATATATATATATATATATATATATATATATATATATATATATATATATATATATATATATATATAAAAAAAAATATATATATATATATATATATATATATATATATATATATATATATATATATATATATATATATATATATATATTTATAGGCTATGCATAACAATGAGCAGATTGTATAATATACAACTCTCTCTCTAGGGAATGTGTGCGTTGGGGGGAGAGCATGGCTTTCGTCAGAGGAATAATTAATAGAAATTTGAACAGCATGATTTTTTTGGTATTCTGATTAGTGTTGAGAGGAGAGGGTATCTTAAAAGAACAGTGCCCTTTACTCTCATAGCACTTTTTAACAAGGCCCTTGAAGTTTAAATGTTATATACTCTTCTGTTTCTGAGGCATTGTGGATGTGCCCGTATGACAACCAACATGAATGTTGTTTTTATTTTATGATTTTCAACAACACTTCCTGCATCTCGTTAAGGCAGCTGCAGTTACAATCATAGTCACCTTCATATTCTTAGATGTTGGATTAGTAGTAGGCTATTTGTTGTAATAGTAATAGTATGCGTTGTATGATCAGTAGCAGTAGTATTATTACCACTTTTCCCATATTGCAGTTTTGTTCAGTTGAACGTCACCCTTATCAAGCCCAAAAAGTTTGAACGGAATGCGCTAAGAAGATCTAAATAATTTCTGATGTATCACGTTTGACAAATTGTATGTACATGGTGCCTTTCGTTTTAGTTCAACTTCCTCCTCGGACTTTCTTGTCATTTTCACCTTAATATTCTCAGCCTTAGTTGTAGTCACAATAGAAGCAGTAGTTGAAGTAGTAGTAAATGTAGTATTGGTAATGGTATTAGTAGTAGTACTTATGTGACTTTTCAACTATGCTGAACATATTTACAATGACCTTGGATGTCTTGGGGGGAGAAGGCGTGTGAGGGTGCTGATTGCCCTCCAATAAATTTTGAATCTTAAAAAGGGCTCTAGAACTTTTCATTTCCAATTTAATTATTCTTTTCTAATTGCTTTTGCAAGTCCTTCTATCTGAAGTCCCTTGGTGAAAAGAAAAAAATATATTGTGTCCATCTCACTCTTTGCTTTATGGCACAATAGCACTGCCTATGATGAGATCTGTTCAAAAATTGTTCTTCCCCTTTTAACTTTTTCATTTGAAAGCTGAAAACTTTTTCTAGAAACTAAAGGTTTAAAATACGTTGTTTGGGACAGACCAACAAAATTTATTTCAATTACGATAAGATTATTTTTATTTATAGGCTTTGTCAACTATTTTCTAGGCTTTGTGCTTGTTCTTTTCTTTTATACTTCATTAATTCTTTTGGTTTTAGGAATTTCCAAAAGTGCCTGGAAAATTCATGAGGCTTTGTATTGGACTCAATTGATGAAGTATGGATAAACTGGATGTGTTTGGCATCAGTGCTGTTAAGCCAGGTAATTGTTATTATGGGTAGCTGAGTAAATTTTCTGTGTATTTTTACGATTTCGCCTCAAAAGCTAGGAGAGGTTTTACTATTCCCACTTATATCTGCTAGTTTTACTTGAAAAATGGGTTAAATAAACTATGACACCTAACTAAGATAGATTAAACTAAAATTTTGTAAAAAGAAGATTTTATAACTATTGTCTCAATAGTTATTAAAATCAGTGAAATTACTTGTTTGGGGTTCTTGATTCCAAAAATAGAATTGTTTTTGTCGACATAAAATATTTATCTTGTTTTAGCGTTATTTTTACTGTTGAGAAGAGACAAAAATTACAGAATTAATAAAAAAAAGCAAAAATATTGGAAAGAATGTCAAGCGTTTCAGCTTTGCTCAAACCTCATCTGTCTTTTTTTTATTATCAAATTTTGCCTACCAACAGTTGCCCCTCCCCCAGCTCCCTCACTATTTATTGTAAAATATGAAGGTACTCTAGATACCATTTTCAGTATATTTTCAAACCATCCATATGGTTAATAAATCATATGCTGTGTTATACCGTAAACCCTATGTTAGAGAGGGACTGAGCGATTTTCAATTCTTCGATGCACGAACAGTTTGTTTTAGCTTCAAGACATTGATTCCTTCTCTTATAAAAAGATTAATCAACATATCAGTTAAATATTTAAATTATATATATATTAGGTAACAAATCTTATAAAAAAAATTAGTTATTGTTATATAACATGATATAATATATTATATAATAATAAATCAATATTAATAATAACAAATAAATAAAACAATAATATAGATAAGAGAAGTTAAATATTCTTCTTTTTTATGCACTGAAATCGGCTTGGCGGTTCTCTTGTATTTGTTTTTCAAATAAATTGCCTGAATAGCAGTTGTATTTCGTAATAAAAATGTATTGGAAAAGACCTTTCGCCAGACAGTATTATAAAATACACTTATGATATTTTGCATACCATGTTTCTAGCATCGTCTTTACTTGTTCATTACTATGAGTCCAACCACGCAATTTTAAGAATATGCATTATATAATATATTTATCAGATAAAATGTTCTTGGAGTCTATTAAAGAATACGTCTCTAAAGTAAACTTAACAAATTGGATCAGGCAAAACCCTTATAAATTTTCTAAAAAGATGCAAAACAACAGAATGAAATGATTTTCTCCGTGTAGAAGGGTGGAAGAGGGGACTGCAAGTCTATGTAGAAGTTCCTTGTTCTGTTGTGTAAGAAACATTTTCATTTTTTTTTTTTTATTGTTTTAAAATTAGACTTGTCATGTTATTTGCTCAATTAAAATACATTATTTTTTTAGCTTTCTAATGTGATTTTAATCTAATATTTTAGAAACTGAAGATACATTTTCAAATGATGATAAAGATATTTTGGAGGCACACATCCTGTGCTCTTTACAGGACAGGAAGACAATCTTTATACATTTTCTTCTGATATCTTGGTTGAGTGACTACACAGTTCTTGCTATATTAAACAGGAGTTGAACTCAGACAGGGGAAAGGGTATGGTTTAGAGTTCCTGATCCTATTCTACGCTTTTCCGTGACTAAAATAAAATGGTTGATTATAAAGTTCCTTTGAAATTGTGACGGGGTTTTGTTTTTGCTCAGAAATTGCGTGATTTAAAGCCATTAGGCTTATTTTTAATTTATTTTTTCTGTTGGTTTTTTGTCTAGGAACTATGCCTCCGGGGATGCAATACCCCCCAAAGCCCCCAGGTTAAGGATAGTAAACTATGCGTTTTGCCCTTTTCCACCTTTTGGATTTATGATTAGGAAAAGGGGTAATGTTTGATTTTGGTTGTGCTCAAAAAGTCTACGGAATATTTATGTGAAACTTTGCAGCTCGTTAAACTAAATCAAAAGGTACTACTCTGTATCCAGTTTATCTTAAAGTTTTTTATGCAATATCTTAAGAACAGCTGAGGGTATTAAGCTAAAACTTCCAGGATATGCTGATGGGAATGTTGAAAAGAAGGCATTGGGCCACCATCCCCTCATTTCTTTCCGCTTCTAGATGCCCTCTCTCCGAAGATATCTGATCGAATTTTTGGAATAGCCTTCTTTTTCAGAATAGTCGAAAAGTCAAATGACTATGCCTGCGGGGATGAAGTAAGTCTGCAGCCCCTGGGGAAAGTGCTGTATGTCTTATAAGTGGACCATTGTTTTTATTTACGGCTGTTTATTTGGAAAAGGGGATACGTTTGATCCCGAGTCTCCCAAATGGCTTGGGGTATAAAGGTAAAACTCTCAGAAAATGTTACCCCCCTTTACAATGGTAGAATTCTTAGAAGACCATTTTATTTAAAAAAATTGTTTTTATTGGAAAAGTAGGGAGTTAATATTGTACATGGATATTGTAGTAGAGCGATATTTGTACAAAAACCCATCCTTATGTAAATTGATGTACAATCTCAAGCTTACGAATTCTAAATCACCGAACAAAGAAAGGAATAAAGAATTCGAAGTATAATACGAGGAATGCCTTGAATTGGCTTTTCGTAAATTAAATACCAAAGTAAGGTAATTTTCAAGTCAGATTTTTCACGTCATCAAAGAATTCACACTGGAGAATAACCCTTTGAATGTAAGATATTTGAGAAACATTTTATTGCGAGTTCTAGGTTATCTTATCACCAGAAAAGTCATTTTAAGGAATAAAATTTGTTCATGATAATGTATAAGGGTGTGATATGCTAATTACAATTTTGATGTAAAATAAAAAATCCCACAAGCACAGTACCTTTCCGTTGAAATTGCACATTACAACAAAAGAAATTTGGAATTGAACTTGAGAGCTTACTAGTGACTAGAAAACGCCTACAAACTATTTTCTCAAAACTATTGTCTTTCTCACTTTTGTTGTTTAACTTTTATTTTGGTCTGAAAGTTTCTTTTCAATGTTTTAGCGATTCTCTGTCTTTGACAAGGCTATATTGTATATTTTCAATGTTGTTGTTGTGTTCTGTTCAACAGCTTGCTTTTTATTGCTAGTTCACTAAAAGTGTAACTTTTAATTCTATTTAATGTAAGAAAACACCTTATTTTTATTAATATGGTCGAATCCAACGAGAACATTTAGAGGTCTGTTTTGGTGATCGGCTAAACCATGTTTTTATTTGGTAAAATTGTTAGGGGTTGATGTCCAATAGTCTGAACAAAGGAACGCACTGCATTAATTTCTGAGGAAAGGTCCGAATCCAAAGTTCGATTAATTTTTTATGAAAAAACATCTTTCACTGTCGTGTTATTATCCAGGGGGTCAGCGGAACATAATAGTTAATTTGTTGTTCTCAAATTGGGTACGGTTTATTTAGTGTATTGAAGTTGGTTAATGTAGAAACAATAAAGTTTGTACTTAACGATGCATCCTATGTTTAAAGTAAAATATATTAGTCCAACAATAAGTTTTTTTTAATAGAAAAATTTTGGTGACTTTGTGGATCAGTCGATACAAAATAGCCTTATAAAAATTTTATACCTGAAATACTCCTATGATCTTCCGTTGCGTATCATCTAATATCCTGACAATACCCCATGGCCGGTCTAACTTTTGGAATTCTATTTAGAAAATATGAAAACAACGTTTGAAAGATTCTACTAAAGAGGGGCTTTTCATAAATCTGTTAGTTACTCGTAAGATAAATCCTTTATTCCTTAGACCACCCTTGACAAACTATTTAGACGTAGTGTCGAATTGTAAAAAATGTTAAAGTTTAACAAAAATATAAAAAATTATTAAATACAAATATCATTATTCTATTTAAAGAAACTGCGTTAACTGACAAAAGTAGGGAGTTAAAATAGTAGATGGATATTATAGTACAGCGATATTTTTTAAACAACATAAGTTCAAGAAAATCATGTACAACCTCAAACTTCAGAATTTTAAATTACAAAATAAAGAAAGAAATCAAGAGCACGAAGTTTAATTAAATTAATAAAATTATAATTGGCTATTTGTAAATTAAGTACCAAGGTAAGAGTCATTAAAATTAAACTTATAATAAATGTGGAAGGTTAAAAATTTGAAAAACTGAGGTGTGTGCAAAAAAAAGAGTCTTAAAAAATTTATAAGACTTGATGACTTTTTAAAGTGAACTTTATCTTGTATTTTAGTTCTCCATGCTGCAATGATGTACACCACTGATATTAGTAAACAAGAAAAGTGATTGTCCAGCATTCCAGGCCTTACAGAAATACGTGTGAAAAAAGAAATGGATTTAAATTGTCAACAAGAGATGTCAATTCCCAGTTACAAAGCTGCTGAAAATGTTTTAGTAAAACAGGAAGTTTTTAATATGGCAAAAAAACCTGTTGAACTTCGTAAATGTGAGAAAACATTCCGCCAAAAAGTTCACCTGTCTAATAACAAAAGAACTCACATAGGAGAAAAACCTTTCGAATGTAGTATATGTAAAAAATGTTTCACTGCCAGTTCTTTTTTGTCTCATCATAAGAACACGCATACTGGAGGAAAATCTTTCGAGTGTGGTACATGCAAGAAACGTTTTACTACAAGTTCCCATTTGTATCATCATCTAAGAAATCATACTGAAGAAAAAGCTTTTAAATGTGATGAATGTGAGAAAGCTAACCCCAGAAAAGCCCATCTATTTATTCATCGAAAAATTCATACTGGAGTAAAACCCTTCGAATGCAATGTATGTGAGACAACATTCCGCCAAAAGGTTCACCTATTTAAGCACCAAAGAACTCATACTGGAGAAAAACCTTTCGAATGTGATATATGTAAGAAACGTTTTACTACCAGTTCCATTTTGTCTAATCACCAAAGAACTCATACTGGAGAAAAACCTTTCGAATGCAATGAATGTGAGAAAACTTTCCCCCGAAAGGCCCAACTATTAAGTCATCAAAGATCTCATACTGGAGAAAAACCTTTTGAATGTTATATATGTAAGAAACGTTTTAATCATAGTTCAGGTTTGCCGTATCATAAAAAAACTCATACTGGAGAGAAACCATTCGAATGTGATGTCTGTGAGAAACGTTTCATTTCCAGTACCAATTTATATAATCATCAAAAAACTCATACTGGAGAAAAACCTTTCGAGTGTGATATATATAATAAACATTTTAAGACAAATTAACATTTGTAGAATCATAAGAGAACTCAGACGTAGTAAAATGTATTCGAGTGTAATAAATGTGAGACAGCGAATCCCAGAAAAACCCATCAATTTATTCATCAAAAGATTCATACTGGAGTAAAACCCTTTGAATGCAATGTATGTGAGACAACATTCCGCCAAAAGGTTCACCTATTTAAGCACCAAAAATCTAATATTGGAGAGAAACTTTTTAAGTAGTATATGTTTAAGACATGTTTAACTTCCAGTAATATTGTATCGGATCACCTAAAAACTAATGTTAATTAAAAGGTCTTTTAGTATGATACCTACAAGAAAGCTAACACTAGCTAAGCCAACCAATTTATTCATAAACTGTATAATACCGGGGAAAAAATTTTCGAGTATTAAGCATACAAGAAACGTTTTAGTCATAGTTTACGTTAGCCGAGTCATCAAAAAACTAATACTAGTGAGAAGCTCTTCGTATGTGAGACATGTGAGAAAACTAATCCCAACGAAAAGTCAATATATATGTTAATCAACTGTCTCAGAACTGAGAATATCCTTTAGAATGTAATGCATACAAGAATTTTTTTAGTCGGAGTATAGTGTATTGGCGTCATAAAAAAACTCATACTGGAGAGAAACCTTTTGAATGGAATATATATAAAAAATATTTCACTTAAAGTACCATTTTGTATAATCATCTAAAAACTCATACTGCAGAATGATCATTCGAGCAGGATTGTTGTGAGAAAATGTTTTGGCGAAAATTCACCCTGTTTGAATATCAAAGATTTCGCACTGGCACTAGACAAAAATCCTTCATATGTGATACGTCCAAGAAATATGTTGTTTTAAGTTATCATTTATCTCACAGTAAAACAAATCACACTATAGACACAGCTTTTGGATTGGTTATATTGGATTGGAAACCTTTCGAATGTGACATTCTGCGTGTTGGGAAGTTTTACTTGAAGGTCCACTTTCTCTAATCATAGAAAAATTCAGAAATGGTAGAATCTTTTAAATGTAAGATAAACAAGAAATATTTACTTCAAGTCCTGAATTTTATTTCATCAAAGAAATCATTCTGAGAATTATATTTTTGTGCATACCTGTCTGTATGGTTGTAATGTGTTTTTTTCTTAAATTTTAATATACAAATTTTAAAAAAATTGTATTCAGACAAAAACTTTTCTATTTAAGAGTTATGAGTCATCAGTAAAAGCTTTTTCTACAGCACATACAAAAACCTTTTGTAAATTGTCAGCATAGTCTTATTTTTACGTCACGAATATAAAAGATAACTACTATTTTAAACCTGTATTATTCAGAGTTTTATGTTTTTGACAATTCCTTTTATGATGCATAGGAAAAATCACCCAAGAAGAACACCATTCCTTTTTGAAATTGCACATAATAACATAAGATATTTGGAATTGAATTTGACAGTATACTAAAGACTAGATGACGCCTACCAAATATGTTCTCAATTTTTTCTTTCACTAAGGTTTTTCTGCTTTTATTATGGTTTCATATTTTTTATTTTCAATGTTGCTGTAACTCTTTATATTTGATAGGGCTATCGTATATATTTTAAATTTTTTTGTCTTGTTTAAAAGCTTAGTTTTTATTGTCAATTGACTAAAAGTCTAAATTTCAGGCATATATAATTTAATTCAACAGTTGAGTTTTTATTTACAAGGGTGATTCCACAATAAACTTTTAAGGGTGCTTTTTTTTGCTGATTCGCTGCAATATATTTTGATTTTGTAATTGTGTTACATATCAATATTTTGTATTTCGGTCAAAGAGGAACACTGTCCAATTTTTTAACGAGACGTTCTATAAATTTGATATGAAAAAGCGTTATTCATCTTTTTCTCTAAGGGTTCTGCAGTTAAATGTCCACTTATTTTTTATGCTCAACTTTGGCATGGATAGTTTAGTGTCTTGCTGTTGGCTATAGTGAACAACATACAGGTGATATTTAAAGATACACACTGTGTTCAACCTCAACTATGATCGTCCAGCAATAACTTTTTTTTAAATAACAAAAGGTTGGTGATGAAACGAAAAAAGCCATAGAAAGCAGCATTCTGAAGCTTTTATCTGCACCACACCAAATTTCTCCGTTAGTTATCAGCTAATATTCTTACAAAAAAGCTTTGGCAGGTCTGACTTACAGAATTCTTAGTCTAGAATCTAATAATCATTCTTATATTTATAAAGACTAGGCATTAAATATATTGGACATTAAATGTGATAATTGGCCCTGTCTTCTTTTTTTTATTAATTTAAGACGTTATTTAAAGCGATAAGAATCCTAAATTTCGAATACTGTTTGACGATTTTAAGGAAAATCAGCATGAACATAGCCCAAGTCAAATTGGTTTAAATCTTTTTCTGAAACTCAGGGAGTACTCGTTCGGAACCTTCTTTTATTGTCCTTATGAATTCTTCAAATTCTTCTTTCACTACCGATTTCAGCAAATCATATTCGTGTTCTATCAGAGGAAAACTGGTCTCCTATGCTGTGTTTGATAGTTCAGCCCTGATCTGACCGTCGAAAAAATTTTCTACTGTTCCCTGACGCTGAACCATTTAACTAGTGTACCCCTATTTTCAACATTTTCTTCTTTCCTTAAATCTCTAGTTTCTGAATAAGAACTAATTTTGATTTGTAACATTTTTCATTAAAAAAAACTAAATCTACCTGTGTTCTATTTTTTTTTAAAACTTTTATCACTGTCTTATGTATTATCGTCATAACTACTCAATTAATTTAAGCTGGTCATCTACTGTGTCTAATTTACGTAATTTTGATATCACCTTATCGTCTGAAAAAGACTTCTCAAAGTTCTATGTTATCCAGTTTTAACTATTCACTAGGTATATGGTACTTTGCAATCGGTAGAAACCTGATTAATCCGAGACCTAATCCGTAGACTGATTTCTAATAATACAACCTGGAGGTTGAAGTTCACTAGCTTAAGGACCTCTACATTAAGCTTCTTCGAATCTCAGCAACTCAAATACACTCGGTTTAACGCCAGACACACGATTGAAGTCACTCTATTTACCTTCCTTGCTAAACTGAACGTCACTAATCCCAATTCTTTACATATTGTCAGTATGTTTCTCTCAGTTGTGGAGGTCCTGTGCTCATCTGGGACTGCTAACGTAATCCCTAGAATTTATACATAAGTTACGAAACAAATATGAGTTCCAAATAGGGACAGGTCCTTTTATTAAAAAGTGATACAAATAAAGACAAAAGCTCAAGATATTTCGATGAGAAAGTCAGTCATCATCATCAGTAGATTAACAAACCCGCTAAAATTAAATCAAACAATATATTTACTGAACAAAATAATAACTTCAGGGTAACAGAAAGTTGTCGGTTCATTGATTTGGAGGGTTAATAACTGTATTGACTTTTTTAATATTGCGATGTATTTTTAATAAAGGTGATACATTCTTCTTTTCTTCTAAGTGCTGAGTTTTTTTTATATTGTGTCATGTCTTAGCCCTTAACACAGGTATATAGTGGTCTCTTCCTTATTCAGAAACAAATTATAATGACTATGTAGAGACGTTACTATCCTTGAGGGCGAGTGGCTAAATTTCACGAGTCACCGAGCACTTTTTAGTGTTAGATGTTATCGCTGTGAATGACGAAAGAGTGCAATATTTAACTATTTGGGAATTAGGAAACACAACAATGTGTTTGGTTATTTACCCAATTTATATGCGCACTCCTAAATATCAATTACGGTGAAAAGCATTTAGAGGGGTTGGCTTAGTTGTTACCCTTAGTAAAATGCATCTGGTTACATTCAGTACATAAACTCTGCAGTCATTTCTGTTTGTAAAGGGGTTCGTCAAGGCGCTGTTTTGTCGCTCAGTATTTTTAACTGCTTGTTGACTTAGTGTGTGACCTCTGCAAGTTTTAGTGTGTTACGGTGAAATTTATTCGTTATACATTGCATATGCTTATGACGTTCTTATACTAAATCGTCACATATTGGTTCCATTGCTCTCTCAATTATCCTTCTAAATGTGAGGTTATTTGTTTCACTGTCTATTACTAGTATTTGCTTTAGATGAGGAATACTCACCTCTTTCTTTTTCCATTTGGCTAAATTGGCAGCGAATTTGGTTCAGTTGCTCTCTTTCTTGTGCATGTTCAATTCTGATAAATAAAGCGGTTAAGAGCCTAAGGGCAGCGTATGGAAAAATTTCGCTCAATAAAGGAAGATGTGATCGAAAGGGTCTTTGTTGTTTTTACAACAGTTTATAAACCCCTAGTTATTCTTTTTCTTTCTGGTATTACCCATTTATTTCGGAAAAAGCATTGTAGTGCCCTACTTGAGGCATGTTCTAGATACTTTAAAGATAAGCAGCCAATATACAAGGCAGGGAGAGACATTACGTATAGAACGGGAGGCTGGACAACCCTTGCAGTATTTTTGGTGGTTCAATTTGTAAAATAAATTACAAAAGTAAAATTATTAATACTATTAGTAATGATTAGAAGAAGAAGAATATATATTTATATATATATATATATAAATATATTGCATCGCTCGTTTTTGACCCCGAGTCTCGATTTATTATTAGTACTGGTGATCGTTATATTCAAGTCCTTCACCATGTTGCCGGCTGTTACGCCATTATAAATGAACTTCAGCCAAAAGGTAAAACAGCTGCTACCAGAGTTAAGAAAGAACGGATTGATCAACTTCTTAATTAAGCTATATGTGCTGCAGAAAGCTGGGGGAAAAGTGGAGGGTTAGTAAAGAATGTCACTATGTCTCTTAAGTTGTCTTGATTGAAGTTTACCCTTAGCATGCCTGTGGCATATTTGATTTCATTTTGAAGTATAACTATTTATTTTTAACGGATTTCCCCTTCCAAGTATTTGTAAGTGAAAATGCTTAATTTTTGTAAGAAAATAAGTCAAATTTAGTTAGCTGGCATTTTCTTGTTGTCGTATATTCTAGATTATTACAGATTTTAAGATAAGATATTTATTTAAAAAAATGTCTATCACAAGCCCCGAAGGACCGAATTCGCATTTCGGAGTCATGAAACCAAAAAAATAAAATAAAAAAAAGCACAACAACTAAAAAACCGGCTTAACAATGCCAAAAACAACAATATCAGAAATCCAAAACCATTAATTACTCAAAAAAAATAAGTGGCAAAACTTCAGAAAGTTAAAAATGTAAAAGCTATACAAGATTGCGATAAAATTAGCGTTAAGAAGGTTTAAAAAAGAGAACATATAAAAAAGGGGAGGGAACAAATGAATCAAACTAATTGCTATTTTGCGGCGGTATCAGCTTTAAACCTGTGAAGAGCAGTCAGTACAAGCCAGGGGCGTAGCTCGAGTATTTTTATTGAGGGGGCAAAAAAGTTCCGCATCCAACGAGTCAAGGGGCTTGTTATATATAATAGCTTTTTTCTTATTTATTGGGGGGCAACTGCCCCCCCCCCCCTTGCCACCCCCAAACGACGCCACAGGTAAAAGCCATACCTATCTCATGGTCACCGTTACCAAGTGGGCTTAAATTGCATCTCTCCAGAAGACATCTCGGCGGTAAAACAGGGAAAACTTTTCATCATCATTAACACGGAGCACAACAAATCCAGTATGGACCTCAATTTTGCACCGAAGTAGAAATTAAGGTTATCTTCCCTGCTTCTTCATAAATTTAACAGCATGAGAGTGCAATAGGACTTTTCAACTTTGTCTTGAACTGAATGCAAAAAATTATACTAAGCTTTGAATTGCAAGGGAAAATAGCAAAATCTGATCCTTTTGAATGTTTTGTGACTTTTGAGAAAAGTCTTTTAAGTGGTATACATGTAAAACATGTTTCACTTAAAGCAGTCTTTGGTATGCTCACCAAAAAAATAAAATTAATGAACAGGCCGTCGAGTACAATGAATGTGAGAAAACGCATCCTAGAAAAGCCAACCAATATGTTAATAACCTATTTCATACCGGGGAGAAACCTTTTGAATGTGATATATGTGAGACAACATTCCGCCAAAAGGTTCACCTATCTAATCATCAAAGAAATCATACTGGAGAGAAACCTTTCGAATGTGATATATATAAGAAACTTTTCGATTCAAGTAGCTTTTTATATAATCATTTAAAAAATAATGTTGCTGAATAACCTTTTGAATGTAATATATGTGAGAAAACTCTTCCCCGAAAAGTTAATCAATTTATTCATCAAAGATCTCATACTGGAGAAAAACCTTTCAAGTGGGATGCGTGTAAGAAACATTTCGCTTCCAGTACCATTTTATCAGATCTTCTAAAAACTCATACTACAGAATGATCATTCGAGTAGGATTGTTGTGAGAAAACATTTCAGCGAAAATTCATCCTGTCTGAATATCAAAGAACTCGCACTGGATAAAAACCTTTCAAAAGTGATACATTCAAGAAATATGTTACTTTGTTATCATTTATCTCGCCGTAAAATAATTCAAATTAGAGACATACCTTTTGGATTGGTCAAGTACCAGTTCTTATCATAAAATAGCTCATGCTGGAGAAAAACCTTTCGAATGTGACATGCTGCATGTTCGGAAAGTTTTACTTCAAGTTCCACTTTCTCTAATCTTAAAAAAACTCTGAAATGAAAGAATTTTTTAAATGTAAGATAAATGAGAAATGTCTTATTTCAAGTCCTGGCTTTTATATCATAAACTAAATAATTATGATAATTTTATTTTTGTGCATACCTGTCTGTATGGGGGGAATGTGTTTTTTTCTTAAATTTTAATATACAAATTTTAAAAAAATTATATCTAGACAAACACTTTTCTATTTAAGCAATTCTGTTTCCTCAGGAAAAGCTTTGTCTACAGCACATTCAAAAACCTTTTGTAAATTGTCTGCATAGTCTTATTTTTTTATCAAGAATATAAAAGATAACTAATTTATTCAACCTTTTTTATTCAGAGTTGTATTTCCTTGACAATTCCTTTGATGATGCACAAGGAAACTGATCCAAGGAGAACACCATTCCTTTGACATTACACATAAGAACAGAAAATATTTATAATTGAATTTGGCAATATACTCAAGACTAGATGACGCCTAACAAGTATTCTCAAAACTATTTTCTTTTTCGCTAAGATTTTTGTGCTTTTATTTTGGTTTCATATTTTTTCTTTTCATTTCTAATGTTACTATTTATAATTTATTGGTCTTTCGTATTTATATTCAATTTTTTTTTCTTTTTGAACAGCTTAGTTTTATTGTCAATTCACCTGAATTTCTAAGTTTCAGGCCTATATAATTTAATTCAACAGTTGAGTTTTTGTTTAATTGGGTGATTATGCAATAAACATATAAGGGTGTTTTTTCTTTCTGATTGGCTGCAACATATTTTGATTTGTTAATTGTGTTACACATCGAGATTTTGTATTTCGGTCAAAGAGGAATACTGTCCAATTTTTTGACGAGAGGTTCTAAAAATGCGTTATAAAAAATTGTTATTCATCTTTTTCTCGTTTGATGCTGCGTTTGATAGTTCAGCCCTGAACTGACCTTCAAAAAATTCTCCCTTTGTTCTATTTGTTTTTAAAACTTATCTCACTGTCTTATGTATTATCCTCATAACTACTCAATTAATTTAAGCTGGTCATCTACTGTATCTAATTTACGTAATTTTGAAACCATCTTATCGTCTGAAAAATACTTCTCAAAGTTCTATATTATCCAGTTTTGACTATTCACTAGGTTGATTGTATAGGCTTTGCAATCGGTATAAACCTGATTAATCTGAGACCAAATCCGTAGACTGTTTTCTAATAGTACAACCTGGAGGTTGGAGTTCACTACCTTAAGGACCTCTACATTAAGCTTCTTTGAATCCCAGCAACTCAAATACACTCGGTTAAACCTCAGACACACGATTGAAGTCACTCCATATGTCTTTCTTGCCAAATGGAACTTCATTAATCACGATTCTATGTATAGTTTCAGAACGGTTTTCTCAGTTGTGGGGGTCCTGCTCATCTGAGACTACTAACGCAATCCCTAGAATTGATGCATAAGTTACGAATAAAATAAGAGTTACAAATAGCGACTTGTCCTACTTTTATTAGACAGTAAAAAAAATAAATTTAAAAGCTTTAGAAGTTTCGATGAGATAGTCAGTCATCATCATCATTAGAGTAACTAAAATTAAAACAAACTATTATTTTAATTAAAAAACTAAACACTTCAGGGCAACAGCAAGTTTCCGGTCCATCGACTTGGAGGGTTCATTAACTATCTTGACTTCTTTAATATTTCGTTGAATTTTTAATTAAGGGGGTACAATCTTCTTTTCTTCTAACTGATGAGTTTTTATATGGTGTCATGTCTTAGCCCTTAACACAGATATATAGGGGTCTCTTCCTTAATCAGCAACAAACTATAATGTCTATTTAGAGACGTTACTATCTTTGAGGGTGAGTGGCAAAATTTTACGAGTCACCGAGCGCTTTTCACAGTTAGATGTTATCGCTGTGAATGACGAAAGACTGCAATTTCTAACAATTTTGGGAACTAAGAAACACAACAATGTGTTTTGTTATTTACCCAATTTATGTGCGTACTCCTAAATATCAATTACGGTGAAAAGCATTTAGAGGGGTTGGCTTAGTTGTTACCCTTAGTAAAATGCATCTGGTACCATTCAGTACGTTAGTTTTTCAGTCGTTCCCGGTTGTAAGGGAACTTGTGAAGCCACTGTTTTGTAGCCTAGTGTTTTTAATTGCATGCTGATTCAATGTGTGACCATGGTTAAATTTAGTTGTTATATATTTCATATACTTATGACGCTCTTATACTGAATCATCACATCTTGGTTCCGTTGATCCCTGAATTACAATTCTAAATGTGAGGATACTTGATTAACTGTGTATTACTAGTATTTGCTTTAGATTTGGAATACTCACATCCTTCTTGGTGCATTTAGTTAAATTGGATTGATCAGCTTTGTAATCAAGTTAAAAGTGTGCTACAGAAGCTGGTGAAAAAGTAGAGGGCTAGTAAAGAATGTCACTATGTTGATTAAATTGTCTTGATTTAAGCTTACCCTGAGCATGATTGTGGTATATTTGATTTCATTTTGAAGTATGACTATTTATTTTTATCGTGTGTCCCCTTGCGTGTATATGTAAGTGAAATCGCTTAATTTTTTGAAGGAAATAAATCATATTTAGTTAGCTGGGATTTTCTTGATGTCGTTTATTTTAGACGTTTACAGTTTTTGTCGAATATTTAAAGCTATAAGTATCAATTGGGATGGGAGTTTATTCTCCCCACCACCCCAGTTTTTAAAATTAGTTCTTCATTTGTATTTTCATTGAACAATGGCTTCTGTTGATGCTCATTGTAGAATATGGGAAAAAATGTCTTCCTTATATTTTTCGATATGCATTTTGAGTTTTTTAATAGTTTTTCCTTCAGAACTAAAATCTGGTTCTGACCCAAGAAGCTAGATATCGGCACGACAAAGCGACCGTCTTGTGTCCAAATGTTACTTCTGGCTAGTGTATGTAAAGTGAAAGTAGACAAATTAAAAACCACTCAAATCTTCCTAGTTAAAAAAAAAAAAAAAAAAACAAAACTTTATTACAATTACAAACATAAATATTTCGTATTTTGATCATTATAGATAAAAATTTTTTTTTAAGTTCCAAATAATTTTAATTACTGGAAAAAAAAATCTTTTTCAACTCTACAGCAGAGTTGTGTTTTTTTTTTCTTCAACATATTTTAAAAAAATTGGTATATCATAAATTCTATATGATGCATTTGGGGGGAAAACGTCGTCGGAGAGGGGGCTATCTGCCCTCCGATCACTTTTGACTCTTAAAAAGTTAACGAGAACTTTCATAGGCGAAATAGGATCAAAGGGTAACTAACCCCCTTCCACTCTCACCAGTTCCCCAAACACTTCCAATCATAATTTAGAGATTCATTTCGTTCACCCTAGTTAAAAGTTCTCAAAATTACGTCTTTGAGGACTAACACGTCCCCACAGCCCTCAGGGCACGGATTGTAAGTTGTACCCTGGGGGCATGTAAGTTTTTTTTTGTAGAAACTTTTGTCGTAGAAACTTCCCAAAGAGTTCATTCGACTGGAAATTGAGATGGCTAGTGCCATTTTTTATGGTCAAAAGTGATCGGAGGGTAAATGCACCCCCCACGCCCATCATATCCCCAAACACTTCTGATCATAATTTTGAGATAGACTTTCTGTTCAACGTAGTTGAAAGTTCCGGAAACTGTGTCTTTAAGGAGACACCCTCCCCCCTCCACACAAATTCCTCAGGGCAAGCGTTGTAATTTATGCCCTGGGGGCACATAAGGTTTTTATAGAAAGGGTTGAAGCGTAAAAAACGGTTCGTAGACGAAAGTCATCGGAGGCCGACTAACCCCCCCCCCCCTTCATGGCCACCATTTCCCCAAACACTTCCCATCATAATTTTGAGATAGCCATTTTGTTCAACGTAGTTGAAAGGTCCGGAAATTACATCTTTGAGGATGAAAGCCCCCTCCCCAGCCCTCAGGGCAAGGGCTGTAAGCTGTGCCCTGGGGGCATATAAGGTTTTTATAGAAAGTGTTGTAGAAACTTCAAAAGGGGCTCATTCGAAGGGAAATCCCTTAACACTTCCGATCAAAATTTTGTTCAACGTTTTTGAAAGATCCAAAGATTAAGTCTTTCAGGTTGATAGCCCCCCCCCTCCCCCCCACAGCTCTCAGGGCAAGGGTTGTAATGTAAGTGATCGGAGGGCAACTTGCCTCCCTCCCATGGCCACCATTTCCTCAAATACTTCCGATCATAATTTTGAGGTAGCCATTTTCTCAACGTAGTTGAAAGGTCCGGAAATTATGAGGATTAAAGTCCCCAGTCCTCAAGGCAAGGGTTGTAAGTTTTGTCCTGGGGGCATTTAAGGTTTTTATAGAAAGCGTTGTTATAGAAACTTCAAAAGGGGCTCATTCGATGATGAATTGAGAGGGCTATTCCCCTTTTCGAAAGTTGAAAGAAGTCGGAGGGTTAAGGCCCTCACCCCAAGCCCATCATTTCTCCGAACACTTCTGACCAAAATTTTGATATAGCCATTTCGTTCAATGTAGTTGAAAGGTCCAGAAATTTAGTCTATGGATTATAACCTCTCCCCCCACAGCCCTCAAGTGGTGTCATTTATGCCGTAAGGGAACTTCAGAGTTTATAGAAAGCGTCGTCGTAGAAATTTCAAAAACGGCTCTTTCGATCGGAAATTGAGAGGGCTAGTGCATTTTTAATAGGCGAAAGTGATCGGAGGCCG
This sequence comes from Artemia sp. Qi Xiang Cuo, assembly GCF_049724085.1. Classification (NCBI taxonomy): domain Eukaryota; kingdom Metazoa; phylum Arthropoda; class Branchiopoda; order Anostraca; family Artemiidae; genus Artemia; species Artemia sp. Qi Xiang Cuo. Next base: position 14,493,113 of record NC_142805.1, read on the forward strand.
ACTAACTCCCCTCCCATGCCCGCCATTCCCTCAAACACGTCCGATAATAATTTTGAGATATCCATTATATTCAACGTAGTTGAAAAATCTGGAAATTAGGTCTTTGAGGATGAAAGCCCCCCAGCTCTCAGGGCAAGGGCTGTTGTCTTGGGGGCATTTAAGGTTTTCATAGAAAGCGTTTTTGTAAAAACTTCAAAAGGAGCCCATTAGAGGGGAAATTGGGAAGGTTAATGCCCTTTTTGATGGTCGAAAGTTATCGGAGGGCTATTGCCCCTCCCACGCCCATCATTTCCCCAAACACTTCCTATCAAAATTTTGATCTAGCCATTTTTTTCAACGTTTTAGAAAGGTCCAGAAATTAAGTCTTTTAGGATGATACCCCCCCCCCCCCTGCCACAGCGCGCGGGGTAAGGGTTGTAATTTATGCCCTGAGGGCACATAAGTGTTTTATAGAAACCGTTATCGTAGAAACTTCAAAAACGGCTCATTCGATTGGGAATTGAGAGGTAGTGCATTTTAAATAGGCGAAAGTGATCGGAGGGCAACTAACCTCCCTCTCACGCCCACCTTTTCCCCAAACACATTCAATCAAAATTTCAAAGCCCCCCCCCCCGCCATCCCTCAGGGCAAGGGGGGTCGGGGGTTGTCCTGGGGGCATTGAAGGTTTTTATAGAAAGCGTTGTCGTAGAAACTTCAAAAGGGGCTCATTCGATGGGAAATTGAGAAGGCTAGTCCCCTTTTTGATAGTTGAAAGAAATCGGAGGTTTAATTACCACGCCCATCATTTCTACAAACACTGATAAAAAATTTTATATAGCCATTTTGTTCAACGCAGTTGAAAGGTCCAGAAATTTAGTCTGCAAGGATGACAACCTATTCCCCCCATATCCCCCAGGGCTAGGGTTGTAATTTATGCCTTGGGGGAACTTAAAAGTATATATTAAGCGTTGTCGTAAAAACTTAAAAAAAGACAAATGCGATTTGAACTTGAGATTGATAGTACATTTTTAAGAGGCGAAAGTTATCGCAGTGCAACTAACCCCTCCCATACCCACCATTTCTCCGAAAACTTCCTATCATAATTTTGAGATAGCCATTATATTCATCGTGGGTGATAGGTCCGGAAATTAGCTCTTTGAGGATAAAAGCCCAGCCCTCAGGGCAAGGGCTGTAAGTTTGTTATCCTGGGGGTATATAAGGTTTTCATAGAAAACGGTGTCGTAAATACTTCAAAAGGAGCTCATTCGACGGGAAATTGAGAAGGATAATGCCCTTTTAGATGGTCAAAAGAAATCGGAGGGCTAATGTCCCACGCCCATCATTTCCCCAAACACTTCCAATAAAAATTTTGATCTAGCTATTTTGTTCAACGTTGTAAAAAGGTCCAGAAATTAAGTCTTTGAGTATGATACCCCCCCCACCCCGCCACAGCCTTCGGGGTAAGGTTTGTAATTTATGCCCTGAAGGCACATAAGCTTTTCATAGAAATCGTTATCGCAGAAACTTCAAAAACGGTTCATTCGATTAGAAATTGAGAGGGCTGCTGCATCTCTAATAGGTGAAAGTGATCGGAGGACAATTAAGCCCCCTCCCACGCCCAACATTTCCGCGTACACTTATTATCATAATTTTCCGATAGGCATTTCATTCAAAATAGTTGAAAGTTCCCAAAATTATGTCTTTGAGGATGACAACCTCCCCATAGCCCTTAGGGCAAGGGTTGTAAGTTGTGCCCTGGGGGCATATAAGATTTTTATGAGTGTTGTCGTAGAAACTTCAAAAAGGGCTCATTCGATTGGAAATTGAGAGGACTTGTGTCCTTTTTAATGGTCGAAAGTGATCGACCTTTTTAATGGTCGAAAGTGGTCGGAGGACAAATGCCCCCCCTCCCTCCTATTCCCATCATAGTCCCAAACACTTTCAATCATAATTTTAAGATAGACATTTCGTTCAACGTAGTTGAAAGTCCCGAAAATTATGTCTTTGAGGATGACAGCACTCAACAGCCCTCAGGAAAATGGTTGTAAGTTGTGCCCTGGGGTTACATAAGGTATTTATAGAAGCTTTGTCGTAGAAACAAAAAGGACTCATTCATTTGGAAATTGAGAGGGCTATTGCCCTTTTGAATGGTTGAAAATGATCAGAGGGAAAATGCCCCCTCCCACGCCCCTCATATCCCCAAACACTTCCAATCAAAATGTTTATTTTACGATTGTGTTCAACATAGTTAAAAGGTCCAGAAATTATGTCTTTGAGGATGATACCCCCCCCCCCCGCAGCCATCAGGGTAAAGGTTTTAAGTTATGTCCTTGGGATGTGTAAGGTTTTTATAGCAAGCGTTGTAGCAGAAAATCAAAAAGGGCTTATTCACTTAAAAATTAAATTACTCGTACCCTTTTTATTAGTCGAAGGTTATGAGCCGGAACATGTCCCCCCCCCCGCCTTCAGGCCCCCCCGGTCTCCAAACACTTCCCATCAAGATTTAGAGATACCGAGGTTGTTCACCAGAGGTGACAGGTCTGGAAATTTATTCCTGAGTATTACATTCCCTCCCCGGCACTCAGAACAAGGGGTTTAATTTATACCCGGGGGGTATATAAGGTTTTATAGAAAGTATTGTCGTAGAAACTTCAAAAACGGCTCATTCTACTGGAAATTGAGAGGAATAGTGCCCGTTTTAATGGTCAAAAGTGATCTGAGTCATATAAACTTCCGAAGGGGCTCATTGGATTGGTAATCAGAAGCTCTAGTGACCTTTTTAAGAGTCAGATATCGGAAGGCAATTACCCCTCCCCCGCCAAACATACGTCGTATTGTCCCGAAATGCATCCAATAGAAATTTTGAGATAGCCATATTATTCAAAAATAGTCAAAATATCCTAGAACAAGGTTTTGGGGTTGAAACAAACCCCCAGAGCTTGGAAGCAAGGGTTGTAAGTTATGCCCTAGGGGTATTTAAGGTTTTCATGAAAGGTGTGGTTGTATAAGCTTTAGAGGAGGCTCATTTGGTTGAAAGTTGTAGTTCCCTATTAAGAGGGCAGCTATCTTCACCAAATGAATCTGATCAAAATTGTGATATAGTGATTTTGCTCAAATTAGTCTAAGGAACATATAACAATGCCTCTGTTTTGTCTGTGAGTTATGCCCTAGGGGTATTTAAGGTTTTCATGAAAGGGATGGTTTTATAAGCTTTAGAGGAGGCTCATTTGGTTGAAAGTTTCAAATTCTAGTTCCCTATTAAGAGTCAAATATGATATAGGCCAGCTAGCCCTCGTCGCTCCAGACTACTCCTCTTCACCAAACAAATCTGACCAAAATTGTGAGATAGTGATTTTGCTCAAATTAGTCTAAAGAACAAATAACAATGCCTCTAGGGTTGACACAACCCCTCCCATTACCCTGGGGATAGGGTTGACACAACCCCTCCCATTACCCTGGGGATAGGGTTGTAAGTCATACCCTGGGGCCATATAAGGCTTTTATGGGCAAGGGTTGTAAGTTATGCCGCGGGGTATTTAAGGTTTTTATGAAAAGGATGGTTGTTTAACTTCAGAAGAGGCTCATTTGGTTGAAAATTAGAAGTTCTAGTCCCTTTTTAAGCTTCAAAAGTGATGGAGAGCATTTAGAGCCCCCTCCCCTACAACCCCTCTTTTCACCAAATGGATTTGATTGAAATGGCTTTTATGAGAGAGCGATTTTGGTCAAAAAGTCCAAAGAACATATAGTAATGCCTTTATGGTTGAAACAACTCCCCACCGCCCTGGGGATAGGGTTGTAGCCTATTCCAAGAGGGCATATAAGGTTTGTATGGAATGGGCGATCAAATAAACTTCAGATGGGGCTCAACTGAATAGAAATTGGAAGTTATAGCGTCCTTCTTAAGTGTCAAAGTAATTTGAGAGAAACCAATCTCCCCTCCACGCTCATCATTTCCCTTAAAACCTTCAATCAAAATTTTGAGATAACAATTTTGTTCATTGTAGTTGAAAAGTCCGGAGATTATGTCTGTGAGGAAGACACACTCCCCTCTTACAGATCTCAGGACAAGGGTCGTAAGTTATGCCCTGGGGCATATGAGGTATTAAGTTAAAAATGTCATCGTGTGTTAAAGAGGATATTGAAAAAGAAAGATGCTATGTGCATGCTGCTACTACAACTATTGCTACTGCACAAGCTAAGGATATTAAGGTGAAGCTTTCAAGAGATAATTTGGCGGATATTGAACTAAATCAAAACGAACTATAATCATGTAGATTGTCATTAATGTGACAAAGCAATATTAAAATATCGGCTTAAATTATCAAGTTAGACCGTTCAGCCTAAGTTCTGACAGATTTTGAACTACCCAGAAGACACTATGTGTATACATTTGATACTGCTTCTACGGTTACTTTAACAAATGACACTAAAGGTATTAAGTTGAAACATTTGGGGGGAGTTTCAATTAAACGAAAAAACCTATACAGATGCAGGTATTAAAAGGGGATAGAAGCAATATCATAAGTAACACTACTCTATCATAGCTAGTAATATCATTGCTATTTTCAAGGCTCTAATTTGATTGGAAATTCAAAGTTCTAACACCCTTTTTAAGAGTCAACAGTGATTAGAGGGCAATCAACCTTCCTCTTTAGCTCATAGTTTTCCAAACAATTCAAATCAAAATTTAATATAGAAATTTTGTTCAGCATAGCTGAACGGTCTTGTAACCTTATCTCTAGAGCTATTGCGTAGGTCAACCCCCCACGATTACGCGATTCACACATTCTGGTTAAAAACTGAATGTTGTCTTAAGATTAAATCAAAAAGCACTGTGTGTATGCTGATTGCGAAGTCCCCCTCTGCTCAACACTGATCGAAATCTTGGAATTGTCATTTTGTTCAAACCAGTCAAAAGGTCAAATTACTATATTTCCAGGAATGCCATGCCTCTATAGCCCCTGGCAAGGATTGCAAATTATACAATTTGCCCACTGTTGATATGAAGGATTTGTCATTAGGATAAGGGGAAATAATTGATTCACTAAGTGCATCCAGTTCGTCGAAAACGAGGATTTACATTATTTTAAGAACAACAGAAGGTGTTAAAATGAAACTTTCAGAACATTCTGAAGGGGATGTTGAAAAGTGGCAGGAGGGCCTCCATCCCCTTTCTGTGTTTCTATTTGCTCTCCCAGGCAAAACATTTGATCAAAATACTGAAAGGGAAATTTTGTCAAAAAGTCAAAAGCTCAAATAACTATGGTGATGGGGATGCCATTACCCCCCCCCCCAGCTTTGGCGAGGGATGCTGAACACAATAAAATATTGTATTACTATTATGGCTGATGGTATTAACTCGAAAATTTCAGGTGCTGTTGAGACGGATGTTGAAGAGCTGCCAGAGGTTGTATCAGCCCCTCTTTCCCTTTTCAGATGTTTCCTCTCCTTATTACTGACCAAAATTTTGAAAAAACGATTTTGTTCAAAACAGTTAAAAAGTCTTGTACCTATACCTCTAGGGATGTAATGCCTCCCACAGCCCCCACGGTGAGGATTGTACATTATACAATATACACTTTTTTACATATGGTATTTATCATTAGGAAAAGGGAGGAATTTTTTATTCTAGTTATGTCCGAAAGGGCTAATACTATTAAGTTGAAATTTCAGGGAAAGTTTAGGGCATGTTACACTAAATCTAAAGATACTATGTACATCCTAATTACCATAAAGGTGTATCTGCAATATCTCAAGAAAAGCTAAGGGTATTAAGTTTAAACTTTCAGGGCATGTTGAGGAAAATGTTAAAAAGTCGTCAGAGCAAGTGTCCCCCCTGCAATTTCCTTCCTAGCCAACCTCCCACCACAGATATCTGATAAAAAATTTTAAACAACCATCTTGTTCAAAATAGTCAAATAACTATACCTCTTGGCATGACTTAACCCTCACAGCCCCTGGGACAAGTGTTATAAGTTATACAAGTTGCCCATTGTTATTATACAAGCACAGTAATAGAGGATAGGGGGCATAATTGATCCCAAGTCTCCAAAAAGGCTAAGAATATTAAGGTACAATTTTTAGAAAATGTTTAAGGGGGTTTTAAACAAAATCAAAGCACACAATATGCAGGAAGGTTTTCGAATGTAAACAGCAAAGATATCTAAGGAACGGCTAGGGGTGTTAAGTTGAAACTTTAAAGGCATGTGGAAAAATGAACGAAGGGCATCCCTCCTCCCTCCTCTTGTCCTTTTACATTATATCTTAAACAGTGATAGATATCTTAAAAGGCGATTTTTATTTAAAATAGTCACAACGTCTGATAGCTAAGTCTCTGAAGGAGCCAAGCCCCTGAGGCAAGGATTTACCTGCAGGATTTATTAGTTAGGAAAAGGGAGTGTTTTTTTCGCATATGTAAAAAAAGGTTAAGGGTGTTGAAGCAAAATTTCGAAAATGTTGGGGTTATGCTGAGCTAAATCAAAAGAAGCTGCAATACCCTAGGAATAGGCAAACGTATTAACTTGAAACTTCACTTATAAAGTTGTTGCTATTACGGCTGTAAAATGAGACTAGTTGTGACTGCAATTGTGACTACTTTCAGAGAATGTTGAGGGGGAGTCAAACTTTGATTTTGAAAAGAAATCACTTTTGATGTTTTGATACTTTGATGTTAAACAAGATTGAAGTTGAAAAGGGGAATGTTGAAAACTTGAAACTTTGGAAATAAAAAAAGAACAGAAACTAGTTAAAAAAAAAACTGACAAAAAAAGTTTTCAAAGAAAAGCAAAGATCCATATTAAACTTAAGACCAGCAGGAATAAATTCCTATAATAAATCAAACTCAAATCGACCAAAATAGCAGAAGTAACTATTAAAGAATAAATGAAACCCAAAACAAACAGAAATTAAATAAACAAACATCGCAAACAAACAAAAAATTGGTACTAATAAATGAATAAATAAATCTTAATAATAGGAAAACGTATATTGAATATCAAATCAAACTTGAAACGAACAAAAAGTCACTATTAACAAGAAACTGCCTACTGCATCCTTCCCTAACTGTAAAAGTCTAAAGCCTTCTGCGTCATTTACGCTTTACTTTACATTACAGAACTTTTTTAGTGATTAAGGCATTGAAAATACTCCAAGGAGACGCACCTTTCATTAGCCTCGGCCAGCTAAAATCCAAACTTCATGGGACGACGTAAAGAATGATGCTTTGATTTGACTATGACAGAGAAGGAGCATAGGCAGCTGTGTTGCCCTCAGATGGCTTGGTACTGCTGAGTTATCAGCAGTAGTCGCAGTAGCATTTATTCACTGAACTAGGGATAATCCTTGCAGGTAACTACTATTTTTTTCCCTCTATTTGCTGCATGTTAATTGTGCTACTCCCTTTACTATTTTTAAAACTATAAGTAAAGTCCTGATAACTAGTTTTTTTATTAGCTTTATTATGTTAGTATTTATTATAATATAGTCATTTGGCATTTGAAAAAAAAACTGATTCTGTTAATTTAATCTTTTAATAAAAGTTTGTTATTTTGAACTTTTAACAATGCCAACGACAGAAGGGTATCTTGAAATTATGAAATTTATTTGAAATCATCAAGAAAAACAGCTTCTTTCGATATGTATGATGTAGAATTTTTTCTAATAATTTCTTTCGATATGTTTATAAATAGCATCTCTACAGCTGCGTAAAGTGTCTGGTATACGGGTATATTCCTTGATGATAAACAATCTTAACTTACCTATTAGCTTAGAATAATCATTAGTTTTTTACGTGATGCCAAGTTTATTTCGTCGTGCTCCAAACAAAAGACCTACTTACCTCACATTCCCACAATTTTGCAAGAGAGAAAATAAACCAGTTCACACAATCTTGAAACAACAACCAATGGCCAAAGAAGAAAGACAGTCTTCAACAAACTTCTTTTAGCATTTTCTTCCGATTTCATAGGTATTCACTTTCCTGGAGAAGGGAGGGACTAGGTATGGGTAATTGGATAGATTTGGCAAGGCACACGAATCCGAATATAGATGACGTCCCCTAAACCCTATGAGCTAACTACAGCTGCTGCAACCAGCAGATCAGGACCTACTACTTTCCAATCGTGTCCCAAAAAATAGGCTACAAGCAATTTTGTTTTGGACTCTTCAAAATATCTTCAACAAAACTTCAGGAACATGTGAGAGTATCTATATCTTGATTAAGGCAGTCTGATAAACTAATTAAAAATATTGTAAGCCGCAAAACTATAACACAGTTTCTTTTTTCAAATCAACTTGTGTTTTTGAATTTTGTCTATCTTCAAAATGCAAGAGATTGGAGTCAACCTAGAATTGGATCAATCCAATTTAAGTTTGAATGACGCCTCACCACACTCAAAACTTGTAACTATTTTTTTTCTTTTTACTGCAAAATCTTGACATTTGTCAGTATTAATGACAAAAAAGTTCCTGCTTGGACCAAGCTACAACACACCAAATATAAGTAAAGTCAAGCTAAAGGAAATAAAGTCAAAGTAATGATTCAAGTTAAAAAAATTCCATGAATAACTGAGCATCAAACAAGTACTATTCCATATGCAAATCACTTTAAGTATGATTTCTAAGTTTTCAAAAGGTTGATAAAAGTGGCTTGCTTGTGCTGAATTTTTTTTATCGAAAATTTTCCAAAGCACTGAAAAAAGTCACTGAGGTAAATACTAGCAGTTTCAGCTCAAAAGCTTCTTAACGAACTAATAGACAGCTTTCAAAATTTCTTCCAACTATTCTTTCTAATAATATGTGGACTAAAGACCATTTTTAAAGTGAACAATTGAAAAAGCAAGAATTGTTTTGTGAAAAGAATACAGATCAAAAGGTAAACTTTATGCTCAAGCGCAGGTTTCAGGACGCTTTTTGGGGAAGTCGTCGCAAAGTACAGCACAAAAAGAGTTGTTGACGATCCCTTTCCATTCAATAAAGTCCAAACCCGAATTTTTTTTTCAAAAGTAAAACAATCAAGGACCGGCGTGAATCATAGGCAGCATAGCGCTGCCTAAATAAAGAATGATGTTGGCACAATGTATTATTTATTTTTTGTTTTATTCCATATCAGGGCACTTCGTATCGAAGGAGTTGTCTTAGAAACTTAGAAAAGGTCTCATTCGATTGGAAATTGGAAGGGCTAGTGCCCTTTTTAATAGTCGAAAGTGATTGGAAGGCAACTAACACCCCTTCCATGCCCACCATTTCCCCAAACACAACCAATCAAAATTTTGAGATTTGCCATTTTTTTCAGAGTAGTTGATTTCCAGATAGAAATTATGTTTGTGAGGAGGACACTCCCCCATAGCTCTCAGGGCAAGGGATGTAAGCTATGCCCTGGGGGCTTAGAAAGCGTTGTCGTAGAAATTTCAAGAAAGGCTCATTCGATTGGAAATTCAAAGGGATAGTACCCTTTTTAATAGTCGAAAGTGACACCCACCTTTTCCCCAAACACATCAAATCATAATTTTGAGATAGCAATTTTGTTCAACGTAGTTAGCAGTTCTGGAAAATTAGGTCTTTGAGGATGACACCCCCCCCCCCCGTCCCAGAGCCCTTAGGGCAATGGTTGCAAGTTATGCCCTGGGGGCATATAAGGTTCTCATTGAAATCTTTGTCGTAGAAACTTGAAAAAGAACACATTCGATTGGAAATTCAAAGGGCTAGTGCCCTTTTTAATAGTCAAAAGTGATTTGAGGGCAACTACTCCCCCCTCTCACGCCCACCATTTATCAAAACACATCCAAACAAAATTTTGAGATAGCCATTTTGTTCAACGCAGTTGAAAGTTCTGGAAATTAGGTCTTTGAGGATGACACTTCCCCGCGAGAGCCCTCAGGGCAAGGGTTGTAAGTTATGCCCTGGGGGTATATAAGGTTTTCATTGAAATCTTTGTCATAGAAACTTGAAAAAGAAAATTCAAAGGGCTAGTGCCCTTTCTAATAGTCAAAAGTGATTGGAGGGCAACTACTCCCCCCTCTCACACCCACCATTTATCAAAACACATCCAATCAAAATTTTGAGATAGTCATTTTGTTCAACGTAGTTGAAAGTTCTGGGAATAAGGTCTTTGAGGATGACAACCCCTCCCCTCAGAGCCCTCAGGGCAAGGGTTACAAGTTATGCCCTGAGGGCATATTATACATTCATGTAATAATGATTGCAAACTTTAATTATCGAAAAGAAGGCAGACAGCTCCATTTCAAAAGTAAAATCCAAGTTAAACAATCACAAAATAACAATCCTTAAGCTATTCAGAATCAATTATCACCTGACAACACTGTTAGTATACTGGTATCTTAGTTGACAGTCTTACAGAAGCTTTTTTTAGGATTTAATGCTCAATTTTTAATTAAGGAGAACCTTACATTCCCAGCATTTCAACTGTGGGTCTTCTTCTGAATAGTGGGTATCTCCCTTACAGCTTTAATATGAAATTCACTCCCAAAACCTATTGAAACATGGCTTAAGGAATTTGTGCTCAAAGCCTCTCTCACTCTGTGAAAAAGTTAAATATTTGGGAGCAATATTATCAGATAAAAGGCTGAACAAAGTATTTTAAATAGGTGACTAATTGAAGACGACTTTAAAAAGTACAATATTTCAGGTTAGAAAATATATAAATGAACAAATAAAGAAACTAGAATAATTGAAGATTGTTTTTCTCTATGATGTTTTTTTTGGGATATAGAGAGATGATAATTTTTTCTAAGTTATGATATAGGCCTAGTGATATTTACATTGGGACCTTCTTTGTATGGTCTTATTCGATTTTTAAGAAAACTTTTTATTATTATTAAAAAAAACTTATCATTGACCTATTTGAATAGATTTTCTAACCCTAACATTCTGCTGTCACTCTAGCAAGGAGCAAGACACTAAACAAACCATGCAATAAGTAGAGTAAAACAAATTAGCATTTACGGAACTTAGTTCTGCATACCCCCGGAAAAGAATATTAATAAGACTTTTTCATAAGAAATTTCATACTGAACACGGACAATCCTTCCTTAAAATATTTGTTCATGCGTGTAAACTACAAAATATCAAACAATATAATTTTTATCAAATCAAAACATATTTCAGCCGATCAGCGAAAAAAAAAGAATTCCCTGTGGATTTACCCGTGTTAGTGAAAATCAGTTGTTTTCTTATTTAATGTAGGAATAAAGTTCATGCCTTTAGTCAATCACCAATAGAAAGCAAGCTGTTAAATATAACGAAAACATATATACAATACAGAAAATATATACAAAAAGCTTAACAAAGAAAGAATTGCAATAAAATTGCTATCCGTAAGGTTTTCTTATGGATTGCTGAGAAAAAAACTTCTGTAATATAAATTCTTTGATAAATCAAATATGAACATTTTAATATACATATAACAGCCTTAAACAATGGGTTTTCCCTCAGTATGGCTTCTTAGATGATAAGATAACCCCTTACTTGATGTAAAACTTCTCTTGAATGTATCACATTTAAAAGCTTTTTCTCCAATATTAATTCTTTGATGATCCAATAAGCTGGCACTCGAAGAAAAACATTTCTTGCATATATCAAATTCAAAAGGTTTTTTTCCAGTATGAGTTCTCTGATGGTAAGATAACCAATAACTTGAAGAAAAACATTTCTTGCATATATCAAATTCAAAATGTTTGGTTCCCATATGAGTTCTTTGGTGAATAATTAGAAGGACTTTTGCGGGTACTGTTTTCTCGAATATAAGAAAGACAAATGTTTTTTCTCCAGTACGATTTCCATGATGATGGGATAAAATGGCACTTGAAGAAAAACCTTACTTACATATATGACAATCAAAAGGTTTTTTTCCAGGATGAGTTCTCTAATGACATGATAATCCGTAAATTGAAATAAAACACTTCTGACATCTATCACATTTGAAGGGTTTTTCTCCAGTATGAGTTCTTTGATGTTTAGAGAGGTTCGACTTTTCACAGAACTTTTTCTCGCAAATATCACATTCAAAAGGTTTATCTCCAGTATGAGTTCGGTGATGACCAGATAAACCGGCACTTGAAGTAAAACATTTCTTACATATATCACATTCAAAAGGTTTTTCTCCAGTATGAGTTCTCTGATGATAAGATAACCCGTAAAAAGACTTAAAACGTTTCTCACATCTATCACACTCGAATCGTTTTTTTCCAGTATGAGTTCTTTGATGACGAGATAAATTAACACTACTAGTAAAACTTTTCTTACAAATATCACAGACGAAAGGTGTTTTTCCAGTATGAGAAACCTCCTGTTTTCCCACATTATTTTCACCAAATTTATAAATTTGACTCGGCACCTCATTTTGATAGGTCAAACTCTTTTCTTTTTTTAGACATATCCTTGCAGGACCTGACATACCAGGTAATCCATATCCTTGTTTGCTCATATCATTGTCAAAGGACACTGCAACAAAAAGAACTAAAATAGTGTAAAATTCTCTCGAAATTACAATGACTTCTATTTTTCTAGCTCATTGTAAGTTTAGCACACAACTCAGCTCTGAAAGTTTTTAGCCTTATACAGTTATATTAAAATAAATCTTAATGACTTTTACCTCGTGACACAATTCTCTCACTTCTCAAAAGCAGTAGGTTTGTCTATTTCGACTTCTAAAAGCAAAGCAATCCGAATTAATAGACAAAAATATCTAAGGTATTGTTTTGAATAGCTCTCCTTATTGGGAACTGTTTCTGATTCCAAACTAAGACGGCTGATTCCACAATCTAATAAATTATCTCTGGAATAACACTATCCAGAAACTAGCTCTACTAACACATTTTGCTAATTTTAATCGAAGTCCATCACTAGAAGGAATGACTCATTTTTTTTAAGTTTATATAAGTCTGAAGATGGAATATGGCATTCATTGTTTTGTAAATAGTTCCTCACATCCTGATGACATTACAAAAATCTGCAGTCCGTATTGCTATGACACTTTTTTTTTAGCACGCCCCATTTACTAAAAGAAGAAACCTGTCAGGGATCACCCAACTGCAGGAAAAAACTCTGCTTCAGAGAAGAAGCCACTACACCAGAATACAAGCATAAGTTAATTAACATTTTGAATTTGAATAAATCACCCCTATGAATTTAGTTTCATCTTTATGGAGTTTTATCGAAAGGAGACTTTGGACTGGTCTTCTCAGTGGATGGATGCTTTCCCCTTTATGAATTCCCCGTCGTGAGAGATATCTCTTATTGAGAGACATACGGGCATGCTGCCAAAAAATAAATATTGTCATTCAGCCGAAGAAGTTAAGGCAACCTTTGCATATTATGTGAATATCCATTTTTCTTATTATATACATGTTTATACTGAGGGTTCTGTTAGATTCAAAAGCTGGTGCACCTGCCTCTATCAAAAACCTAAATCTGAATATTTTTCCGAGTGATTCATCAGTACTCTCCAGTTCCTCCAGTTCCTGTTCATTCATCATCCAGTTCCTGTCAGATTCTCTTCCATCAATTCATCTTCTAAGTCAATTAAATTACCATGCTGATGATCACGACTTTAAAGGTATACGCTAAAAGATCGGTTTGCTATTATCAACCAGATGTTCTATTGCACGTAATCATATACCTAGCCGTAAAAATATCATATATAAAATAATGGCAGAAAATCTTGCAAATAAGGCAGCAGACACTCCCCCCCCCCCGCCAAGAAATGTAAGGACTATGGATTTTAGAGAGGTTGTTTGAGCTCAAACAAGAATCGTTCTTTGTCCTTTGAAGTCTAATGATTTTAATGTCCTGTATAGTCTAATATACGTTCATGCTAAATATTAAACGAAAAGCAGGAACTATTTTAGTTAATAGTGATCTTTTTAAATAGATTTTCTACAACACCCCATATGCAGCAATTGCTCTCAGACATCCGGGAACACTAAACATGTTTTTCTTGAATGTAATCCAATGGATCAAGATCCTAGGAGACTGGAAAATTACTGCCTTCAATTGCAAATCCATACATCATTTAAAACTACTACCACTAACAGCTCACCGCTGCACCTAGCTGCCTGAGGCCAACGCAGCTACACACACTACTTCTCCACCCCAATGTATTCAAAACCTCTCTCTTTACACCCTCCCAGGGAGTTAAAATCTCCCTTAAATTAGTCTTTTTGACATCCTCCCACCCCAACCACAGACGACCTGCTTTCTGTTTAGCCCGAGACGGTTGGCCAAAAAGACAATCTTCGGCAATATGTCATCCTCCATCTGCAGAACGTGCCTCAACCATCTTAACCTTTCTCTCGTTACCGCCTTAGAAAGTGGAATTGATCCACAGTTTTCATACAGCCTATTGTGTTACATACGGTCAGTCAACCGGGTACCCAGAACAATCTGTAGGCAATTTTCCTGAAAAACTTGCAGCAAATCTTCATCCGCTTTTGGAGCACCCATACTTAAGAACCCTACTTGACCACTGTCATCACTGTCGCTTCCAATAGTCTAATCTTGGTTTGCAGATTTCGCCCCCTGTTCTTTCAAGCTTTTCAATCTTTTGTTTGCCCGACGTCACCTTTTTATATTCAGTTAATCCTTAGCTTAGCGACTCAGCCTTCTTAAAATTTCATCTAGTACCCCGAACACGTAAAACCTCAAGAGGCTAATTTATTTATGTACTCGTATTAATTTCTCCCTTTCACATGATTTGGAAGGCACAATCTACAGATTGATAATAATGATCCTAAGAAAACGCCATTATTACTAGTATAATGTTGATTATTTTCAGAATGCAAATGTTTTTGGAAAATATCTATGATCATCCAATAATCCATAAAAGTATTCCAGAAAATTTAAAAAAGTAAACTCTCTTGTAAAATCTAAAGATATTGTAAAGATATAGAAGAAGATTTTAAAATCCTCCTTGAGGTAGGTAGTTTCGAAGAACACACTACCTTTCCATGATGTTCAATTAACTGTTCAACAACACCAGATTTTGTTATTTAATAGTAAAACATCAACAAAAATCTGGATATTTCGGTCAAATATACAGTGACAGTTTTCAGCAGATAAACTAAAATAATACAAATAAAACATTGAAATTTATACAAAACAACAAATTAATTACATATTGTTTGATGATCTATATTTTTAAAAGCAGTTAATGAAACAAATTTCTTTCATTTCCTAGATCAGGTAAGCAGAGGTCAAAAGTATTGGGAGAAACGAAATTTACTTTATTTGATTGTAGAAAAATGTAAATTTAGTTTAAGCCAAATTGACCAGCGTCTCTATTAAAATCCAAATTTTTCCATAAGTTATTTTAATTTCAATGGTCTCCCTAAAAGCTTCTTTAAATATCATGGTCCCTAATATCAAAACAGACATTTTAGAACATAATAAAAGTCTAAAAGAAATTTAAAAAGGGTTCAGTTAGAGTCGATGTGATATTTTATCTTTTAATCATTGTTTATGATTATTGATGTTGTAATAATATAATTTTTAAAGGCTGGTTTGTAAGTCCTACAAAAGCGATTTCAGACATACCAATCGGAAGCTGTGGTTAAAATGTTTAAATAAAACTAAGTTTGCCATGTTATTCTGGGGTTTAATTGGATACAGTATTCTATGTCTTGATAATCAAAACCATCTGGGATTATTGATTACTAAATATTTTTTTTCAAAAGCAACCAATCCACTCTGATGCAATAAACCCCTATCTTTCAGGCTGCGCTACAATTTAAAGGAACGTTTAAGATACATCTTCTCATTTTGGACACACAAAAATACAGAAGATGAGGATGTCTAAAGCGTACCTTCATCTAGGTCAATGTTTGACTCCAATTTAAGATGGTCATCATTGAGTTTAAAATCTCCAGATATGCCAGAAGAAACAGCAAAAAGATTGGCTTCATTTTCAATAAATAGCATAGAATGTGTACTTCCAAAAATATCTTTAACGTCATTTGAGGATATATCCTCAGCTTCTACAAAAACTAGACTAAAAATCAAATAAACACACTCAAATAAAATCAGGCCGCTGGCACGTATTTTTTTTACCGTTTGGTTTGGGATGGGGGTCAATGGTGTGACTCTGTAAGCTCAGCTGGAGTTAGATTTGGATAATGAGGACAATAGCCAATTATTATAGGTTTTTTCAAAAAGTTTTTTCATCAAGGTTGAACCAATAGGTCTTCCTAAAAAGAGCCAACCACCTATAGTAACAAAAACCTAAGATTCATTTAGAAAAAAAAAAACTGCCTAGTCAGAAAAACATAGCATTTCAAGCTGATTAGTGACTAACCACACAGGTGACGATGCAGAATAGTAAAAAAACTGACTATTGTTTGTGTTATGTCAATAGTAAAAATTTAGAAAAGATATTTATATCAATAAGCTCATTAGTTTCAGATCTATCCATTCACTGAGGCAGAATTATAATATTAATCAGCCTTTTTCCTCGGGAATGATCTAGACTTTCTTTAATTTGATTTTTAATGTGTTTTATAATATGATTTTTTAGGAACTTAAAAAAAGCCTGAAATCCTGACGAAGGTTCTGTTTGTTTGAAGTAAGGCTGATTATATCAAGAGTCAGAAATTGACTTTGAATGAAACAAATTAAAAGACGCAAAATGCAAATTACAAGGTTGAAAAAAAAGTTTTTGAAATAACCATCAATAATGAGACAAAGAGTTTTCTAAATAACCATCAAACCAAGCTTCGTAGCAACGCTTGGAAATGTTTGTAATTTTTATCACCAAGGACTTTTGGATTATTTTGGTAATTGTGTTACATGGTTTAATTATTATTTTAGATAGCGATATCATTATTTATTATTAGCAATATTTTAGCAATATCATTAACGTTATTTTTTTCCAAACATCATGAGAGCTGACCCCGGGGCTTCCCTTCATGCCCCAACCCCCCCCCCCTCCCAAAAAATGTGTGATGGTTGTTTACAGCCAGTCACACCCACTCCCTAACATCAAACGCAATGCCCTAATATCCTTCCACTAGCAGGGCATGTGTATATATGTGTGTTTGTTCAATTCATTGTCATTTTTTATTTAACATCATATAATGAAGACTGTCTTCAAATAATGAAGGCAGCTAGACTACAACAGAAAGCATCTAGATTTCTATTGAAATTAATCAAGATTTAGTTGAATTTGAAGTAGAAATAGGATTTACCTTAAATCAAAATATAGCCTACGATCAAACTTCATAGAGTTGAAGTGATTTTCCAAAAACCGGCTTATTTGATTGGAAATCGAAAGTTTTCGTTCCATTTTAAGAGTCAAATGGAATCAGAGGGGGACCAGCCCCCTTTAAACCTTTTCCCTCAAATGGACCCGATCAAAATTTTAAGATAGCTATTTTGTTGAAAGTAGTCAACAGGCGAAAAACAATGCCTCCGGAGTTAACATTACCTCATCCCCTGGAGCAAGCGCTATAAATTCTGCTAATTGCCTGTTGTTGTCATATAAGGTTTTTATGTAAGAGGTAATAGTATAAAGTTTGAAGGAGGCCAATTGGATTGGAAACTCAAAGTTCGGAATTTGCTTTTTAAGAGTCTAAACTTACCGGAGGATAACCAGCCCCTCCTCACGCCCATCTATCCCAAAATGCTTCCGATCAAAATATTGAGATAGCCATTTCGTTCAAAATAGTCCAAAAGTCAAACAACCATAACTCAGGG
The DNA here is from genome assembly GCF_049724085.1 of Artemia sp. Qi Xiang Cuo. Classification (NCBI taxonomy): domain Eukaryota; kingdom Metazoa; phylum Arthropoda; class Branchiopoda; order Anostraca; family Artemiidae; genus Artemia; species Artemia sp. Qi Xiang Cuo. Next base: position 14,510,795 of record NC_142805.1, read on the forward strand.
GTTGACAAACACCCAAGAGCCCCTGAACAAGGGCTGCCACTTATACAAGTTTTCCATTGATAGCATGTAAGGTTTGTTTTTCATTAATAAAAGAGGGCATGTTTGATTTTGTATCTCCTAAGGGGGAGGGGCAACCCGACCCCCCCCCCCCCCCAAGGCCTCCCCCCCAATGCAGGAGGGCTCAGGGGAGAGTTGTAATTTATGCCCAGGGGCATATAGGGTTTTATGGAAGAGGTGGTCGTATAAACTTCGGAGGGAGTTCAAAAGATTAAAAATTGAAATGTCTAGTTCCCTTTTGCAGAATCAAAAGTAACCGGATGGCAATTATCCCTCCCCCTAACAACACCCTCTTTTCGCCAATTGCATCTGATTGATTTTTTTAGATAATCATTTTGTTAAAAATAGACCAAAGATCCTATAAAAAAAACTCCAGGGTTTACACAACCCCCAGCATCCAGGAGACAAGTGATTTAAGTTATACCCCGGGGGGATATAAGGTTTTTCATGGAAGGGCTGAACGTAGAAACTTTGAGGGGACTTAATGGATTGAAAACGGAAAGTTCTAGTTCCTTTTTTAAGTGTCCAAACGAACCAGAGGACAATTAGCCCTCTCCTCTGCCCTTTTTTGTCCAAATGCATCCTATCGAATTTTTGAGATAACTATTTTGTTCAAAATAGACCAAATATCATATAACAAAACTCCGGGGTTGAAACTTCCCCCCCCCGACCAATAGCAACAACTTGTTACCGATAAAAAAAATTTTAACCGTAGAACTGACTCCTAATCCTCCCTCTGCCAAAAATAGCTTATTAACGACATTTTATTCCAAAAATCATCGGATCTGACCTTTGGCCCGTACTCGAAGGCCCGACTCCCTCCCACCAAAAAAACTTATTAACGACGTTTTGTTCCAAAAATCATGGGAGCTGACCCCTTGCCCTCCCTCCATGGCCCGACCCCATGTCAAAAAGTTATTAAAAAATTTTTGTCTAAGAAATTATGGGAGCTAACCACTTACCCTCCCTCCATGGCTAAGTCCTCCTTCCTCCAAAAAATATAAACAATGTTTTATGCCAAAACATATGGAAGCTGATTCTCAGCCCTCCAGGCTCCCCACCAAATAAATTATTAACGATACTTTATTCCAAAAATTACGGGAGCTGAGCCCTGGCCCTACCTCCCTACCCCCCCCCCCCCCAAAAAAAAATCTAAATCCAAAACCAAATAACTCATTGGAATACTATCATGCATTTTTAAATATTTGAATATCTGAATATATATTAAAAAAAAATTGGAAAAAGGGAATTTTAAAAAACTTGAAAATTTGGCAACCAAAATCAAACAAAAACTAATTAAAAAAAAGTTTCTCAAAGAAAAGTAAAGGCGATACTAAACTTACGACAAGAACAAATAAAAACATACAATAATTCAAACCGTAACAACCAGAAATTACTATTAGAGAACAAATGAAACCCCCAAAAACATAAACCCAAATATAGACAGTCATAGCAAGAAACATGCAAAAAGTATATTAGTACCTTTTGAATAAACAAATCTTAAAACGAGTAAAGCTTAAATTGAATATGAAGATCCTGCTTAAAACGAGGAGAAATCTTTTGCTATCGAAGTTTTAAATGAAACCCAAAACGAACACACACTAAATAAACAACCATAGCCAACAAACATACCAAAGGTGATAACATAAATAAATAAATCTAAAAAAAGTAAAATTAAAATTGAATATTGCAAATAAAGCTTAAAATGAATAAAATCTCTACAAAGAAAAGTTTGGGTACTGCCTCATTCCCTATCTGTAAGAGTCTAAAACCTACTGCGTCATTGGCACTTTACTGTATACTATATGTTTCTTTAAAAGTTTTGAAAAGAACTAATAAAATCAAACTGAACATATATAATTGATGTATAATGATATTCATTGTTGAAAACTCACCAGTTAAAGATTGTATTTCACTGTAACTTAATTTTCATTTTCAACGCTGTAATAACTGGAAAAGAAAATATTTGTAATATAATTCGTTTTCGGTGAGGTGCCAATGATACAGCAGGTTTTAGACTTTTACAGTTAGGAAAAAGGCCAGTATCCAAAATCTTTTTTTTAGTAAAACTATATTTTTCTTGATCAGTCTTGAAAAAAAAACTAATAAAATTAAACTGAATATTCAATACATAATGATGATAATTGTTGAAAGCTCATCAGTTCAAAATTTAATTTTTCTGTAATTTTTATGTTTATTTTCAATGTTGTAATATATACAAAAGAAAATACTTGTAATATAATTCGTTTTCAGTACAGCTCCAATGATGCAGTAGGTTTTAGACTTTTACAGTGAGAGAAGGAGGTCATACCCAAACTCTTGTTTGTAGTGAGTTTTTAAGCTAAGTTCATTTTAAGCTTGATTTGCATGTTAAATTTACTTTTAACCGTTTTTAGATGTATTTAATGATTTATTTTAGTACCTGTTGTATGTTTATTTGATATGATTGTTTATCTAATTTATGTTTGGTTTGAGTTTCATTTATACTTCAATAGAATTTTTTTTTTTTTTTAAACTTGATTTGCATATTCAATTTAAGCTTTATTTGTTTTAAGATTTATTTATTCATTTATAGTAGTACCTGTTGGATGTTTTTTTGCTATGACTGTTTACTTCATTCCAGTTTGTTTTTGGGTTTCAATTTTTCTTCCATAGTAATTTCTAGTCATTTTGAGTTTGAATTATTTTAGACTTTTATATCTTCTAATCTTAACTTTAATATGGCTTTTACTTTTCTTTGAAAAACTTCGTTTTCAGAAAGTTTTTTTTTTGTAATTAATTTGTCTGGAAATGATGATCTTTTGTGTCTCTTTTAGGTAATAAAAGAGACTGTGCCTCAACATAATACAGTTTCCTGCCTTTTGTGGCAAAGAAAATAAGTTTCCACCCAGAAATAGTTAAATAGTTTTTAAAAAGAGTGAGGGAGCTTGGGGAAGGGGTGACGTTAGATAGACACAAGTTTGCAAAGAAGAGAAAGGACAGGTTAAACAAAAGCTGAGGTACAAGACATACTTTTAAACATTAATGCTTTTTTTAATCGTTTCTGAAATTTATGCTGTTTCTAAACATCCCTGTCTTTGTGCTAAAGTAAAATTAAAAAACTGTTTAAAACTCTTAAAGTAAAATAGTTAAATGCTTAATTTGAGGGCAATCATTTATCAAATTGCACCATGGTAAGGTAATACAAACATTGGTTAGCAATATTTTATTTTTGACAATTTCTTTGGGCATGTTTTTTTTTCTAAATTAATAACAGTTAGGTGTTATAAACTGTTTAATTTATTTTCAAGTTAAATTAGCAAAAATAAGTGGAGAATCGTAACAACTGTCCTAATTGTGTAGAAAAAGCAGTACAAATAAGAAGCAAACTGATCAAGCACCCATAATAGCAATTACCTTGCTTAACAGCAGTGAAGCCCAACAACATGGGTGTTTCCATATTTTATACAATTGGGTCAAATTCACAGTCAGTTTCTCTTGGCTGTTCCACATCGTTAAAAATCTCTAGAATCCAAATTATTAATAAGTCACTATATGATGCTATATACCATAATTATGGTAGGGGATAGTGGGGCTAGTTGAGACAGTTTTAACATTTTATTGTTTTACCAAGTCATGCTTAGCATTATTTCACCATAAAAAACATATTCTTAAAGCTCGCACATTTTGTTACAAAAGCATGTTTTTAAACTTGGTGCAAACTAGGCAATAGAAATATTTTTTTTTGGGCTGGACAACTCAAAATGTTTCAACTTTACCCCCCATCAGAGCTAGTTGATATCACTATGGGGCAAGTTGATACTGTATTAACGGTAATTAATATTTTAAAAGGATTGTAATAATTAGGCGGTTATAAATCAAGATACAAACATTTTCATTAACTAATGTTTAAATTAAGTATAAAAAAAAGCTAAATTCAGACACAATTCTTCCTGTTAATCACCTAATTTTTTTCAAATTATATACTAATCTGAATTACTGGATTGTGTATCCACATCTGAGGTGCAGCGTCTACATGTTTAGATTTTTTCTAAATTTATTATCCTCTCCACAAGTAATATGTGCCCATCTCTTAAATACAATAGAGTCAACAATCTAATGTTGACCAAGTGACTTGGAATACAGCTTCCAATAAACAAAACACAGAGGACCTTCTTCTTCGTCAGATTCTGTTTCTTTTTTCTTTCTTTTTTTTTGCATTTTTGGCATCAGTTTCTTATTCCTTTGTGGATTACGATTATTTTCTTCTATACTGAATTTCACACACAAGGATTAGTACAGCTTCATTTTTGCCTTGTCAGTCTATATTAGTTTTTTTCTTTTTCCTAGAATTCTGCATTAAATTTTTCTTTAACAGGCAAGCTTGTTAAAACTGCCAGCATTTTGACAAAATATTGGGTTCTTGTTCCTTCTATCCTTCTTGACTATCAAAATGGATACTAGGTTAGTTGCTCTCTAATCACTTTTGACTATTAAAAAGGGCACTAGCCCTTTCAATTTCCTATCAAATGAGCCCTTTTTGAAGTTTCTACAACAACGCTTTCTATAAAAACCTTGTATGCTCCCAGGGCATAACTTAAAACTCTTGCCCAGAGGGTTGTGTGTGTGTGTGGTGGGGAGGGGTGGTTGTCTTCCTCAAAGATCTAATTCCAGACCTTTAAACTACGTTGAAAAAATGGCTGTCCCAAAATTTTGATTGGATGTATTTGGGGAAATGGTGGGCGTGAGAGGGGAGTTAGATACCCTCCAATTACTTTCTACTATTAAAAATTGCACTAGCCCTTTCAATTTCCAATCAAATGGGCCCTTTTTGAAGTTTCCATATCAACCCTTTCTATAAAAACCTTATATGCCCCCAGGGCATAACTTACAACCCTAGCCCTTAGGACTAGGGGGAGGGGGTTGTCATCCTCAAAGACCCAATCATTTTTAACTTTTAAAAAGGGCATTTGCCCTTTCAATTTCCAATTGAATGTACCCTTTTTCAATTTTCCATGACAAAACTATCTATAAAAACCTTATATACTCCCAGGGTATAACTTAAAACCCTTGCCCTGAGAGGTGCGGGGGATTTTTCATCCTAAAAGACATAATTTCCAGAACTTTCAACTACGTCGAAAAAAATTGCTATCTCGAAATATTAATTGGATGTGTTTGGGGAAATGGTGGGCATGAGAGGGTGGTTACTTGTTCTCCAATCCCTTTCGACTATTAAAAATGGCACTAGCCCTTTCAATTTCCAATCGAATGAGCCACTTTTGAAGTTTCCACGACAACCCTTTCTATAAAAACCTTATATGCACCCAGGGCATAAATTACAACCCTTGCCCTTAGGGCTGGGGAGAGGGGGGTTGTTATCCTCAAAGCCCTCATTTCCAGAACTTTCAACTACGTTGAACGAAATGGCTATCTCAAAATTTGGATCGGATGTGTCTGGGGAAAAAGTGGGCATGAGAGAGGGGTTAGTTGCCCTCCAATCACTTTCTACTACTACTACTACTACTACTAACAACTCATCGCAGCACCAAGCCGCCTGAGGCCAACACAGCTACGCACGCTCCTCCTCCACCCCAATCTATTCAAAGCTTCCCTTTTCACACCCGCCCACGAAGTTCCCATTTCCTTTAAATCTTTCTTTATGACGTCCTACCAACCCAGACGGGGACGACCTGATTTCCGTTTAGCCCTAAACGGTTGACCGAAAAGAACAATCTTCGGCAATCTGTCATCCTTCATCCGAACAACATGCCCTAACCACCTCAACCTGTCTTTCATTATAGACCTAGAAAGCGGGATTGAACCACACTTTTCATATAGCCTATTGTTTGAAATACGGTCAGTCAGCCGGGTACCCAGTACAATCCGTAGGCAGTTTCTCTGGAAAACATCTAGCAAATCTTCATCCACTTTTCGGAGCGTCCATGCTTCAGAGCCATATTTGACCACTGTCATCACTGTAGCTTCTAAGATTCTAATCTTGATTTGCAGACTTATCTTCCTATTCTTCCAGACTTTTTTTAACTGTGAAAAAACACCCTGAGCCTTGGCTATTCTATTTTTAACATTTTCACTGCTCCCACCATCTTTACAAATGATACTACCAAGGTAAGTGAAACTCCCCACCTGATCAATCTTTTCATTACCCAACGTCACCTTTTCATCTTCACTTATTCCTAGCCTTAGTGACTTGGTCTTCCTAACATTAATTTTCAAACCAATACTAGCACCCTGAACTCACAAAGCCTCTAAAACTTCATTCATTTTGCTCACACTTTCATCTAGGATGCTTAAATCATCAGCATAATCCAAGTCCAGGAGACTTTTTCCTCCCCATTTGATTCCGTGGTCTCCCATTGCCTTTCCTGTGCTCCTTAAAACAAAGTCCATCAAAATAATCCATATAAAGGGGGATAGAACACAATCCTGCTTAACTCCTGATTTAATACAAAACCAGCTGCTAACCTCATTTCCTACCTTAACCGCAGCAGTGTTATTCTCGTACATAGCACTAATCACTTTAATGTATTTGTCTGGTATACCATACAAGGATAAAACCTTTACTAAAGCTCCTCTATCAACAGAATCGAACGCTTGCTCATAATCTATAAAACTGAGGACCAAAGGTGTTTGAAAACTTAGGCATTTCTCAATTATTAACCTAAGAGTGAAAATTTGGTCAACACATCCTCTACCTTTTCTAAAACCGCACTGCTCTTCTCTTAAAACTTTGTCTACACTTTAAAAAAGACACTAGTCCTATCAATTTCAAATTGATTGTGCAATTTTTGAATTTTCTACGACAACGCTATCTATAAGAACATTATATGCCCCCAGGGCCAAACTTACAACCATTGCCCTGAGAGGTGGGGGAAGGGGGGGGGGCGGGGTGTCATCCTCAAAGACCTAATTTCCAGAACTTTCAACTTTGTTCTAAAATATGAATATGTCAAAATTTTGATTGTACGTGTTGAGGAAAATGGTGGGCGTGAGAGGGGGTTAGTTGCCCTCCAATCATTTTCGACTATTAAAAATGACACAAGCCCTTTCAATGAGTCCTTTTTGAAGATTCTAAAACAACACTTTATATAAAAACCTTATATGCCCCCATGGTATAACTTACAACCTTTGCCCGGGGGTTGTCATCCTCAAATACCCAATTTCATAGACTTTAAAGTACGTTGAACAAAGTGACTATCTCAAAATTTTGATTGGATGTGTTTGGGGAAATGGTGGGCGCGAGAGGGGGGTTAGTTGCCCTCCAATAACTTTTGACTATGAAAAAAGGGCACTAGCCCTTTCAATTTCCAATCAAATTTGCCCTTTTTGAAGGTTCTACAACAGTTCTGGGGGTTATCATCCTCAAAGACATAATTTCCAGAACTTTCAACTATGTTAAAAAAATGGTTATGTTCAAATTTTGATTGGATGTGTTTGGGGAATGGTGGGCGTTAGAGTGGGGTTATTGCCCTCCAATCACTGTTTACTTTTAAAAAGGGCACTAGCCCATTCAATTTCCAGACAACTTCCTTATTGAATTTTCTACAACAATCCTTTCCATAAAATTCTTGTACGCCCCCAGGCCATAAATTACAGCCATTGCCCTGAGGGGTTGGGGGTTCCATCCAAAAAGACCTAAATTCCAAAACTTTCAACTACGTTGAACAAAATGGCTATATCAAAATTTTGATTGGATGTGTTTGGGGAAATGGTGGGCATGAGAGGGGGTTTAGTTACCCTCTTATCACTTTTGACTATTAAAAAGAGCCCTAGCCCTTTCAATTTCCAACTAAATGAGCCCTTTTTGAAGTTTCTACAACAACGCCATCTATAAAAACCTTATACGCCCCTAGGGTATTACTTACAACCCTCGCACTGTGAGATTTGGGGAGTTTGTCATTCCTAAAGACATAATTTCCAGAACTTTCAACTATATTGAAAAACATGGCTATCTTCAAATTTTGATTGGATGTGTTTGAAGGAACATTTTTAGTTGGTCTGGTATTCCACTACATTCCACAGACAAGAATTTTGGACACTTGAAATATAGTTTTGTCAGTACATAGTAGCTGCCATTTTAACTTAATTTTATCAAGAAAAAGCCAATATCGCTACATTTTAGAGAAGATCGGATTTAATCTTGATGCATTGATGCTGCTCCCAACTTTTTTTTTTGCCACAAATAACTAAGTTATGACAGTTTGAACAATACAGAGCTGAAAAATTGTCGGGAACTCATTTTGTGTTGAAAACAGGAAACTGATTGAATTGAATATTCTTTTCTTAAGCTGCGTCTACATTCGACTTTTTTCTGGAAAACTGGTAGAGAAAACTGGACAACTGGGTTGTTTAGACTGTAACTGCTGTTAAAAATCTGTTTTTTTAAAGCACAAAAAATATGCCAAAAATGGGCCGACATGTCAAAAATTGGGAAGTGAAGACGAGTTGTTCCGTTTTATGGGAGCCTAACCAAGCAATGAATTTAAAAAGAAAGCCATGGGACTTACAAAGAAAGATGAAGAAGCTTGTAAAAACTCTCAGAAATGTTCAAATGAAGAAACTTTCATACTAATCAGTTTGGAACAAGGAATTTGATGACTTAAAGAAAAATAGGACCTAAAGCTCAAACTTATATGGCCATTGCAGAGGAATTATCAAGGGAAATTTTTTGCTCCCACAAAGAAAAGTTGCCACTCTGAGGAGACGTCTGACAGTTTATAAGTCAGCTAATCCCTGTGTACAGGTACAATTCAAATATATTGATCATATTTACATAATTTTTGTGCAGTCATATTTGAAAATAGCATACAAAAGGCACTTTTGATCATATTAACATGCTTTTGTATATTCATTTTTAAAAAGAGCTTACAAAAAGCTCTTGGCTATCTTACTGTTAAAATCCCTGAGCAAGTAATATTTGACTGATTGGGAACAACAAATCTTTAACTACTTTTTTGAATTAAAAACAAATTCTTGAACTACTTTTTTCTTGGAAAAAATGACCATGAAAGACATCTTTCCACTCCAGGGGTGCTCCTCAGGGGAAAGGGTGGGATCCCCCAACCCAAATATTCCTAGGTGTCTGTGCACAGTGCCAACACATCAAAACTTCTTTTATGATTTTAGTTTAATTTAGTATGTGTCCACATTTCCAGAAACACTGGATGATTTTCTTATCACATTCTTTACAACCCATCTCGAAACTCAAAACCCAATCTGTGTCCCTGTTCCCATCAGCTGGGGAAATTCATGCCAAATACCAGCCTTATGACATGATGACTATGCAGCCTTATTATCAGTCAAACTTGATTATCAAAAATTACATACATCATATTAAAGTAGGAATCTCTTGTCCATGTTTATGAAAGATTCATGTTAATTATAGTATTTGTCCAGGAATAGACACTGTTTGAGTACTGAGGTCTTACCCTAAGCTGTTTGTAATTTCTCAAGTTGAGCATTCTTTGACTCAACAATGTTTGCTACATACTATAAAACCTGATATATATTTTAGTCTTTACATAAGAATGTTAGGGTACAAAACAAACAGTTTCTTTTTCAGGGGAGTCTTGGTAATTTCTTTTCATATTGGGCCTTTTCCACTTATTGATAGTGATTTATGCTCTTTTTAGGGTTGAAATAACATTTGAATTTTTTTCTAATTGTCAAAGATTTATTTTAGCTGTTTGCCATTCTTTAAAACACTTCTTTTGTGGACAGTTTTTCCATTTAAATTAATGTACAAAAAGAGTATTAGTTTTCCTGAAAACACAAGAAAATTTTTTCTCAGAATGACAAGAATCAAACACCCACAAGTTCCCAGGCCAAAGGATTCTCATGCAAAAAAACCCTAAAGATAATTTGGGGAGGAACACGGGCCGCTTAAGAACCTAGGGATTTTTTTTTTTTATTGGCCTGAAACTTATATGTGAAAGTCTTCCTTAGGGCAAATAAACCCTAAGTTGCATAAAGTTAAAATCAATTCGGAGGGTACTGCACATGGAACAGCACCTGGTCACTAGTAATCTTTGTATACAACTAAAGTCATCATTCTAGAGCTCTGCAAGGACAAATCCTTAAATTGCTCCTAGACTGAAAAGACTGAAAAGAAAAGTTTGTCTGAACTGGGCCCTAAACAGGACCAGTAGCCTAAATAAGTTTTTGAATGGCTTAAAGCTTAATACAATAAGTGATTTTATTTTTTTTTTTTTTAAATGGTAAACAAATTGATAATAGGATATCCAGATCTTGATAATCTGTCCTCTCTAGAGACATTCTATTGTTTTTTGTATTCTACTCATAAGGTATGATGTTTCTTTGAGTACACTAGATGTTGGCTTGGTTCCAGCATATTCAGTTACTTGCATTGAGGTATATGCAATCATGCACTGCTAGTACAGATCTAGCACTACTGAATTACTGCTCCAAGAGATGTGAGCACAACTAGCATTCACTGAAGACAACTGCTAATAGTACAATCGCTTGATTGCAAAACCAAAACCTGGAATGATAAGGGCAGTACTGGAAGCACTACAGGAATTTTTTGAATAAATCAATGAACCGCACTCTCAGGTTATCTTGGAAGTAAAATTCGGTTTCATAATTCCCAAAAAATCTTCAACTCATTTTTAGTGCCCCTCCCCCAAGATCTTCTCAAAAATCAAGCTTTTCTTTTCTAAGAAAACTGTGACTTGCTGTGTCGTTAAAGGGTGTAAAATTCTCATGGGAAACATGGCCTTTCATTTCACATGTTTGATTAAAAATATTTTGATTATGTTATATCAGATTACATATAATACAATTTAATATATTTTTGGGGAATGGCCTAGAACAACATCAAACAAGTGCATTAGCTTTGCTGAAAATTTTCTTTAAAAAAGTACCAAGTTTAGAAAAATATGTTGATATTTTTCTGGTTTATCTGTATATTTGTTTTTGAAATTCCTGTTGTCTTTCAAGTACGTTATAGAGGCTAGCCCACCCAAGCATTTTATAGAGAAGCTAAACCACCCATGGGTATATTGCTGTCACAAATGATTTTGCTCAAATGAGCTGGTGGAAGACTATTAGAAAATGTAAGATTTTTTTTTACAATTTAGAGATTAGGATATCACAAAATTAAGGATTCAATGTGCTTGTTTGTATATCTTAAGTAAATACAAACCCTGTTGGAATTTTGTTGATATCTGTCTCACAATTAGTGTGTCTAAACAAAGTATATTGTTCATGGGATAGTAGTAAAAATTGTAATAAAAGTGACTTAGAGCAATTAGATTGTTTTTTAATATCTTGTTCATCTTTCAAATAATTTTTTTCTGTGGTCACGTTGGTGTTCAGTTTCCAAAGAGCATTTTATCTTCACTGATTCTTAAGGAAAGCAATAGATATAGTTGTTGTAGTTTATTAGTATTCAATAACTTTGTAGGCCATGTTGCCCTTCTGCATAAAACATATGTGTATTTTGTTTGTTATTGTGTATATGACACCCAAAAGTGAGGACAATGTAATCACGGCATTTGGGCAGTAAAGTCTTTTAAAATAACATTAAATAATTCTTTGGGGGTCCTTACCAGTAGCTTTCCTTTCTACTGCACTTAACAATGGGTAAAATATATTGTTGTGACTAAAAATTTTGACAATCTTACCTATTTTACTACTATTAAGTTGAAAATTAGGTGATCTAATTATTTAACATTGAATTTGACACAAAAAAAAAGTTCTTTTACACCCACTAAAGGTTAGAAAGTAATGAAAAAAACTTCAATTACAAGTTTTAAAGGAGTAAGCCTTCTAGCTTCAAGAAATTCAATCATACCTCTGGTACCAGGGATCCTGGGGTAATTTCAAAGTCAAAATCTTGAATATGAGCTTCTAGTGTAAGTCATTTGTAAAAAAAAAAAAAGTGTGAATCATCTCACTTTTGCAACCAGGTATAAGACTAATTTTCCAGGGAATTAAAAAAATAAATCACTGGCTTATCTATTGAGACAGGCAGTGTAGGGAATGAAAACATACTTATTTTGTTTTTTGTCTATTTGTTCAAACAGAGCATAGACAGTAATTTGGATGTTTTGGCTGCCCTAGCAAGCTTTTACTACATAGTAAAATGTTGTTTTGAAGATAAGTTTAAATGAATTTTAAATGAGAACCTAATACCCATTGAAAATGACTTCACACCAAAACTACTACAGAATTATTTTCATACTAAAACTTAACTATTAAGAATAAGGAAAATAAAAATTATGCTATGAACTACTCAAGGCTACAAATTTGGTAAATTTGCAGGTGGCACAATAATTTAGCTATGATGAAAGTGAATCCATCATTTGATGCCTTATTTTATGCTCTTTCATAATTCAATAATTGCTTCTGTTACAAATTGCATCTTGAGCCCTTAAAGGGGCACAAAGGGATTTTATATGAATTATGAAAGAGCATAAAAAAAGGATCAAATGATGTTTTCACTTTCATCCTAGCTAAAATATATGGCCCACTGCAAAGTTACTTTCAATTACTTTAAATTGCAGCTAGGAGCAATCTAAGGATTTCTCCTTGTAGAGCTCGGGAATGATGATTAATTGTATGCAAGAATCACTGGTGACCAGGTGCTGCTCCATCTTTGATAGCATCCCAATTGAATTTACACTCTTTGAGCCACTCATCATCTAGCCTTCGTTGAAAAACATCAACAGATTCAGCACTAACAGTTTTATTAGATACTTTGTTCTAATTGTTGACAATATGTGTTGAAAAGAATTGAGAATGGACTCTAGATGTTGCAGACTGCATGCCAAATTTTAGTTGATGACCTCTAACTCTTGAATTGGTGCTAACGGCAGGGAATAATGCTGGGAGAATATTAGCCCTCAATAACTTAAAGGCTAAAATGGCATCCCCTCTATTTCTCCTGTATATAAGTGTAGGGAGATTCAACTTTGACAATCTTACAGGATAGGAAAGCTCTTGCATGCCAGATATCACTTCAGTGTCACATCTCAGGACATCTTCAAGAACTTTTATATCTTTTTTAAAGTATGGAGAGGCAAGTGACATTCCAACTTCAAGCTTATGATGCACAAGTCTCTTATAAAGAAGACTGATGACTTTAGAGGAATGAGTAGAGATAGTATGCTTAATCAAACCCAAGGTTGAACTAGCCCCAGCAGCAGATCTTTTAGCATGTGTATTGAATTTTAATTTGTTGTCATAGTGACACCAAGATCTTGCTCATTATTAACAGAGGAGAGTGGGTGGCTTAAGAAAAAATAAGAGCAGCCTGGATTCTGTTTGCCAAAGTGAATGATATGGCACTTGGCAACATTGAATTCAAGGAGCCAGGCCTCAGCCCAGTGACCCAGCAGATGAAGATTATTTTGTAGCAGGGCATGATCTTCAAAGGACAAAGCTGGTCCAAGAAGCTTCAGGTCATCTGCATAAAGAGTTGAATTACTGCTGATAATGGAAGGAGCATCATTGATGAAAATATTAAATAGTGTGGGACCCAAGACACTTCCCTGAGGAGGTCCACTCAGAACAAACATTGAGGAAGAAAGAATACAATCTTCAGAGTCATCAAACAACTGAACACATTGGTTTTGCGAGTAAAGAAATTCAAGGATCCAAAGCAGGGATTTCTCTTCAAACTTAACTGCATGCAATTTAATTGCAAGTTACACTTTGTCAAAAGCTTTAGAAAAGTCAAGCAGAATCGTGTCAGCAGGAACCCCCCATATCAAGCAGCTGGGTAATGTGATCATATGAATCAAGGAGATTGCTATTAACAGATCTTCTGGAACAAAAGCCATGTTCTGAACTGTGTAAAACATTATTTGCTTCAAGGTGTTTAACAACTGCAGAATTAATTATTCTTTCAAGAACCATAACAACTGCTGATGTCATGCTGATGGGTTAATAATTTTCAGCAAGGTCCTTTCTACTTTTTTTAGAAATAGGAATAATATATGCAGTTTTCCAATCCTGAGGTAGTCTAGAAGGATTTAATGATAATTTGAACAGCAGGGAAAGAGGTTGACACAAGACTGTTACCATGTTACCATGACATTTATCCATTCCCACCCTCACCCCCCATGTGCAAATATATAGCCTACCCTGAATTGGAATATACCCTGAATTCTTGACAGCAGTTTCAAATTGCAAAATTCAGTGCTATTTTGTTGATGGCATTTGAAAAACTTGAGATGTTAGGAAAACAGTTTACATTTGTGTTGCCCAATAAATAAGGTTTGAACAACTTATTTATAAACTAGTGATATGTTTTTAGCAGCTTTTCAATAACTTAACTATTGTTGATACCTTCTTTGTGTGGTTACAAAAATGAAATACCTGTGGGGCGCCTTTAACAGCTCAATATGCAATTTGCAACAGAAGCAATTATTGAATTATGAAAGAGCATAAGAAAAGGCATTAAATGATGTATTTGCTTTCATCCTAGCTAAATTATTGTGCCACTTGCAAATTTACCACAAATTAACCCTAAAAAAAAGCCTATGATGAGTTATTGTGGTCCCTATCAAACACTCAAAATGGAACTAGTCCCCATATTGGAAAGGAGCATGAAAGACATCAAGTGATGTAATCATTTTTCCTGGCTAAAATGTATGAAAAAGTAGGCCTATAAATTCATCAAAATACTCCCAGATGATAGTTAAGGCCATTACTTAATTCCTTAGTGTCATTTAGCCTATCTTTCCCAACTATTTGTCAAGAATATCGAAAGATTCTCAGGTAAAATTTACCAATAGGTTAGGCTATATTCTGTATTTCAAAGCATCTTCCTGGGTTATGCTTAGCACCTAGCTATGATGGAAAATTCCATATATACTGCCACATTAGCAGGGAGGCTGCTATACTTCATTATTTTTAGCAGTAATCTATTTGCGTACTGAAATTGATTTTTACCTTAATTTTAATTTTTTGAATTTGTTGCGATTTTTACCAGTGTAGACTTCTACAACCATCCCAGATTTCCGCCCCAGTTGTCGAGAAAACACCCAATGTAGACACGGCTTTATCTGGGTATGATTGTGTCCACGTTTCGTATTGTCAAAATATAACGAAGGCTTCAAGAGATGGTTTTCTAAGTCACGACTAAGCAGAGTTATCATGTTTTGAAGGAAAATTTCGACAGTGGTTCTAAAATTGCGCTGTCGAATCATTGGTGCCTTTACCCCTATGCCCTGAATATAAAAAAACGAGCACTACCACTCCAAATAGCAACAGAGAAACTTATACCTTACCCATTTTCAGTTCTGGGAGCAAACACAGCTCAATTACACCAAACTAAAACCTTTATAAAACCACTCAATACTTTCACTCATAGATCACCCAACCTACCCAAAGCAACAAGCTCCCCTCATAAGACTCCTTCCTCAAAACACCTTTGCTCACACACCTATCGGAGGGAATCACCAAGGCTGAGCCAAATAGCCTCTACATCCAATAATAAGAGGTTAGTCTGGCCACCCCTCCCAAGCAGAAATGCATCAGAAGGAATTAAACTATTAATCAATGACAAGGCGGATAAAAATCCAAACAACACCTAATACATGCCTCTACATACTAAACTCTAATGCAGTTCAGTCTTTGAACCTACAACAGCCACAGAAAGGAAAAATCATAAATGAATTGGAAAATATCTACTTACTCAATCACATGCTTATTCAAGCAAAAAATCTTGCTTTACTCTTAGCAAAGCTAAACATTGACACACAGTCATATGAAAATTAAAGCAACAAAGCAACACATCTCAATACTTCAGTGTAATGTAGGACCACTTTCAGAAAATAAGTTAAATGAACTAATATCTTTTATGAATCATAATTCCATTGATATTGCTTGCCTTCAGGAAACCCATTTGACCAAAAACCAACAAATAAAGTCTCCAGGATATACTATCCTGAGAAAGGATAGGTCATTAGAGAGAAAAGGAGGTGGTGTAACTTTAATAATAAATAGTAATATCAAATTTTGTTGCAATAATTTTCCACATTTTTTTAACGATTTTGATACAACTGGTATCAATCTTTAGCTCAATAATACCAAAACTTACATAATAAGGTTTTATTACCCTAACGGCCAAACTACAGATGCCATAGATTTTTTCAGTTATATAAATAATTCTAAAATGCTAAAAAACATAATCATTTGTGGATATTTTAATGCCCACAGCCCTTTTTGGGGGGATCAAATTTTCCACTATTGACCTACAAATTGTGTCAATAAACATTTTGAATAAAATTTATATAAAGAAAATTTATAACCTTTGCACGGAGTGCTTTGCCATACTTTGTTCTTTAAATGAATCTGCTAAAATTCTGCCACCTACCCCCAAATACTCCAACACTGAAGCAAATTGGACTATGTTCAAAAATAAGCTTAATGATGAAATTATAAGTCACATCCAAGAATTATATATGTCAACTGTAGCCGCTGACACACATGCTAAAGTTTTGGCATCCATACAAACAAATACAGCTAATCATGCTATCCCCATGACGACACCCAGGAAAACAATCCTCATGCACACTCCTAAAGTTTGGTGGGCAAATTAGTGCCAAAATAACTGTAGAACCAAAAAGGCAGCTAGGAGAACATACCTAAAAATAACTGTCTTCTACTACATAATTGGGAAAATTACAAGCAGAGGCTAATCTCAAGAGGACTATAATAAATGCTAAATATAATTACTGGAATAATTTTGCAAATAGTCTTTCCAGAGAAACACGTGAGTCAATTATACATAAACTCATAAGCCACATCTGTGGGGAAAAAAACATCCCCCAACCCACTCCAGAATAAGCTAATATATAATAATATCCATTATGATAATGATAATGAAGCTATGATAATATAATTTATTTGCAGCCCTTTTCTCAAACAGCTATTATCAAATAGAAACAGAACCACCACCCAATCTTGATAAATCTGATATACCAACCTCGTCCAGGATCAGAGTATATAACCTGTCCATTTTCAATCAATGAACTGAATAATGCAACACAACATATTAGGGCTGTGGCTACTAGTAGCGACGATAGCATACACCCTACGTGGATAAAGAATCACACCCTTTCTTATAAATAGAAACTCCTAAACAGGAACAACTAACCCCACTCTCACGCCCACCATTTCCCTACACACATCCAATCAAAATTTTAAGATATCCATTTTGTTAAAGGTAGTTGAAAGTTCTTGAAATCGGGTCTTTTAGGACGATAACCACCTCAAAGCCCTCAGTGCAAGGATTGTAAGTTATGTCCTGAGGGCATATACGGTTTTTATGGAACGTTGTTGTAGAAATTTCAAAAAGGGCTCATTTGATTGGAAAGTGAAAGGGCTAGTGCACCAGCAGTTGAATACCATATATTTAAAATATAAGATTCTTTCCTTCTAAAGATGATTCGGGCAGAAATCAAACGTCCCCTAATTGAGTTCAAATACCGCTTCCAAGAGTCTAAATTCTTAATCAGCAAAAAGAGAAATTGCATTTCTAGCTTCAGTCAGACAACGACGCTAGTCGTTCGAATTTCGCTAACATAATTAGTAGCAAGAAAAATGCTAAGTACGATATTTCTAAGGAAGTTTAAATGGCAAAAAAATCGTGTGAACGCCTGAATCATCTGAAAAATCTTAAAGAATTCATTGGACGAAAGATTTACATCCTTGGTCCTCTTGGGCCAATGGCGGGCAGTCCTTACAGCGCAGGACGAAAGAACTGCGTTTGGGGGTGGGGTAAATGTGCTTTTTTAATTTGAATATCAAGTTTGATCTACAATCATCAGTGCATCAGACCTAGAGAAAATCAGGTAATACTATTGTTTTTTGGTCACCGCTGTTGTCATTGAAGGAACCCGTTCTTGTGAAATTAAGTATGTATGTTCAATAAATATATTGTCCTTTTTATCCGTGTTTATTTCATGTATATGTCTGCGTGTAGTCTGATAATAGGTAATTAGTTCGTAAGTCTCCAAGGTAAATGCTCCCAAAGGAATCTGATCTCCAGATAGCTCAAGAAAGAAGAGGCCACATTTATATGTCTACATATTCAATTTTCTCTCACTAATTGAGAGCGGCGCTAGCCTAGTTGACACAATCTCCAGCGCTATAAGCGACGCTATCGGAGAAATTTCTATCGCCACAAGTAGCAAATCTTCTATCGCTACAAATGGCGCGTGTCGGAAATTGGAGGAAAACTGCGAACTAGTTAGGCTATTTGAACTTTGTAATTCGAATTTAATTGTTGGAGGGACACAGACGTGTAAGTAAATTGATTAGGCCTATAACCGCTAGTCTACGACAGTAAACCCCTTATATCTCATAGGAGATAATAGCCTACCCCAAAATAGGTTAAGTAAAATTTTAAGTTGATATAAACGCAAAAAAAATGGACGATCTAAACGAGTTATTAATAGTGCAAAAGTTAGTAGCAAAAAATATAGAGATTGCAAAATCTATCCCGGAATGTAATGGTCAGTCAGATATTGACGAATTTAATATCCAATTGACCCAGTTTGTACAATTAACAAAAACAGATGTTGAAGCATTAAAAGACATGCTCCTACTACGATTAAGAGGCCAGGGCTTTACTTTTCTAAAAAAGGTCGAACATACCATAGGCAATAACGTCAACTTAGCAATAACTATGGTTGACGACTTGTTAAAAGCATTCAAAGAGAGATTTATAGGAACCAGTTCTATAAATAAATTAAAACATGGAGTACTAAGCTTTGATTTTTCCCAAAATATAAGGGAATATCTCGATAACATACGCATTACTGTAGAAGCAAAATACGGAAGTGGTTTGGGGCAACTGTATAACAAAGTAATACTAAATACTTTTTTCCAAGGGGTACGCCCAAAACTATATAGAGCAGTAATATCCAAAAATATTCAGACGTTGGATCTTGCTGTCCAAGAGGTAGAGCGACTAATCGAAGTTGATAAAATGGTTGCTAATCATAGTAATGCAAAAATAAATAACCTAGGCGACTCAAACGCGAACCTAATCTTCAAGGGCGATCAGGCATCCCCCAAATTCCTTTCAAGGGATAACCCCTCAGTGGCACAAAGAAACAAAACTCCAGAACCCGCTAGGCAGAAAACAGTACGGTTTTAGCCCATTAACCCTACAATAATAAGGTGCTATAACTGCAATCGTGTTGGCCATATCGCAAGAAAGTGCCACTATATCAACATACCAAGAATTGCTGTCGGTAATACACAAAATTACGGTAACCATTTGTTCAGAAGAACAAATTTTAGCACCGGTCGTGCAATAGGCTATAGCCAGGGGGATTGGGTCAATCGGTACCTTATAATGCGTACCAACCAAATTTGTATAACCCTCTCCCCAACAGGCAAATTAATTACCGGTTTGAAAACCCAAATACTCGCCAAGGCCAATATAATGCGAGAATGGAATATAGAAATCATGAAAATTTGCCAATGAGAAATGAAAATTTTACAAGCCAACGGCACTGGCAGTCAGCGCCAGCAAACGGCACTGACACGAGACATCCACGTTACAATAATAATACATGGCGAAGACAGGCAGACGTAAATCATTTAAATATGCCTACGGAACCCAATACGTCTAAATATCTATTAGGAGCACCAACACATGAAATAAATCCCCAGGGAAACGTTTTGGGCCCCTCAGAAACATAAGTTGGACCCAGAGGGTGCCCGGAATATTTAATAGGTCCAAAACAACAGTGGTGCCGTCTTGTAGTGATATTGATAACAAGTTACCTATATTTAATGATTTTTGTGTAGAAAACGTTTACTTTATGGCCTTAGTTGACAGCGGAGCTACTGTAAATATCATAAACTCTTGAGTATTTAATATTTTGCCTTCGCACATTAAACGACAGAGGAACCCTAATAATCCCAATTTAACAAGCGTGACAGGTCACAAATTAAATGCAAAAGGGTCAATTTGCCTAAACGAAAAAAGAGACAATAGAACGTTCATGACAAATTTTATTATATGCGATAATCTCCCATATGAAGCTATTATAGGGGCAAATTTTCTAAGTTCTAAAATAATACTATTAGATGTGGCCAACAAGAAGTTGATTTACCCAGCTAAGGTAGGGGAAGAAATTCCTACCTTAAGAAATCGTAACAGAGGTTACAAAGATAATATAACCGTAAACAAAATTTCTAATGGTATAATGTCGAAGTGTTTCGAACCTCATGTCTCACAAAGACAGGGCATAATTGGAAATTTATTCAATTACCCTAAGAGATATTGCAGAAATGAAGTATATTTAAATAATAACAGTATTGAAGCTGCGAAAATAAAAATAGGAAATATGCAACAGTACAGATCAAATGAAACTAATAAAATAGTGGAATTATGGAAGAACATAATACAACCTAACGCGACGCCATAAGATATCACAACGACGCATCATACCACCACTATGAATCTTATACATATTGAAACTGAAGAACCATATGATGTAGTTGCTATATGGAAAACCAAAATTCCTCACAACACACTGAACAAAATCTAAAGATCACAACTGATATAGCTAGTTGCTAGCAAATCAGAAATATGATTTGCGACACCATCTAAAATACCCGAAAATCTGTAATGCGAGGAACACATTATACCTTATAACTCAAGGGAAGGTTTTATTTTGGCTACCCATAACCATGAAAATCATACAATTACAATTAAAAAGGGGACTTGTTTAGTCCAAATCGAGGTTTTAACGGAAAATGATTTAAATAGATAGGAAAATTCTAAAAGAAACCTGGTTAACGGTATTAAAACTTCAAATAACTAATATCCTTTAACTAAATTGCATTTTTTAAATAAATTTAAAATGGATCATATTACGGACTTGGAACTTAAGAAAAAAATTATGCGAATTATTATGGAAATTCAGGGATGTATTTTCTGCATCTGAAGATGACATCGGGTTGCTTCCATTTTACGAACATTCCATTTTAATGACTGGAAATCCTATTGCAAAACAGCCATACCGTGTGCCATATAAGCACAAAGAGTGGTTAAAAAATAAAATCCATGAATTAGAAAAAACGAAATTATACGCCCAAGTATAAGTCTGTATAGCGCACCAGTGATCCTAGTACCAAAAAAGAATGGCGATCTTAGACTTGTAATAGATTATAGAGCCCTCAAAAAACAAGTAGTTAGCGATAAATTTCCTCTACCAAGAATAGATGAAATTCTTGACTCAATTTCAAGCAAAAACAAAATTTTTACTTCTTTAGACCTTACCCAAGGCTCCCACCAAGTGAAAATAGCCGAAAAGGATGTCCATAAAACTGCATTTTCAGCATCCGAATATGGATCTTATGAATACTTAAGGGTACCATTTGGGCTTAAAACAAGTTCAAGCGCGTTATGTAGACCCCTATTGCACCTGTTAAGAGGATTAAAGAATATAATTCATTTTGTTGATGATATTATATGCGTGGGGGAAAACACCGAGCAACACTTGGCAACTTTAGCTAAGGTGTTCGAGAAGTTCAGGCAAGGCAATTTAAAATCCCGGCCCGAGAAATTGAATTTATTTCAATCTAAAATTTAAATTTTAAGAATAGAAATAGCCCAAGAAGAGATATCCACAGACCCTGATAAAATAAAATCTATTGAAAACCTCACGTCACCCAAAACTCTAACAGAATTGAAGGGAGTCTTATAACTGACTGTATACTTTAGAAAACTATTACGCACCTGTGTCCAAATTGTGAAACCCCTCATGGACCTCACCAATGGAAACTCCCACAATGTTACCTGGTCCCAGGAAGCTCAAACTTCCCTAGACCAACTAAAAAAGGCACTCACTTCTGAACCAATTTTATCACTCCCTGATTTCGAAAACGGAAAATTCATCGTTACCACTGATGCTAGCTCAAAGGGCATAGGCGCTATCCTCTCGCAAATAATCCCGGTAGAAAACCCTAACCCTCTACAGGGAACACCCAAACAAATTGAAAAAGTCATATGCTATTCAAGTAAAACTTTATCAAAAGGCGAACGTAGTTATTCCGCAACAAACTTAGAATTGTTATCTATTATCTACCACTTGGACAAATTTAGGCATTATTTAATTGGTAGAAAATGTATACTATGATCAGACCATGCAAGCTTGCAGTACCTTCGCACATTGAGAAACCCCACGGGCATTCTAGCTAGATGAATTATGAAAATCCAAGGCCTAGATTATAATTTTGAACATTTAAAGGGAAAACCAAACGCAGCTTGCGACTTTTTGAGTAGATATCCAGAAAATAGTCCGCCTGAAACTGAAGAAAATGAAGTTAATGCTATTAATGCTAAAAACAAACATGGATTTAACAAAAACAAAGTCAAAGACGCAATAAAAGAAAATAAGATTAACTATTGTCCCTTGTATTTGGAAAATAAAAAAAGAAAGCAAAAAAAGGACGAAATGTGTGTAGCACTAATTGATTATTTTGTGAATGATGAGGCGTTACCGGATAAATTCAAAACTCTTAGAAAAAAGATAGATAATTTTTACTACGACCTTGATGAAGAAATACTGTGTACCATTGTGACTGCTGAGACAAATAGAAACCAAACCTCGATAATACTGTGTTACGACAAAACTTGATAGGGCCTGCATTTGAATATTTTCTTTCGGACACAGGTGGACATTTAGGAGTTATGAAAACGTTCCATAAGTTAAAACAATACTCTTAAGTACAATCGACACTGACAAAACTTAAAGAATTCTTAAGCAAATGTGAGGTATGTAATTTGACAAAAATCCTTCCAGCCTATCCGAAACCTTCAATAGGAAGGATTCCTGTAGCAAAGTACCCCTTCGATATTGTCTCATTTGACCTATACGGGACAAGTGGAGGCTTACCTGTTTCTAGCAGAGGTAATGCTTGTATTCTTTCGGTTATAGATCATTTTTCCGGATTTACTTTTGCAAAAGCATTAAAAAATCAAGGTGCTTATGCCACAAGTAAGGCATTAGCAAAATTATTTTTACAATTTGGCATTCCTAATAAAATTTGGAGCGACAACGGGAGCTATTTTGTTGCAAAAGTAACAAAAGATTTAATGAGTTTCCTTAATATAGAGAAAATGGTGATAGCGCCGTACCATCCACAAGCTAATGGCAAAATAGAAAACAGGCATAAAATATTTTCGAACGTTCTAAGTATTTATACGAAAGACAATAGGAGCGACTGGGATAAATTCTTACCTTATTTAACTAACGTAATCAACACGGCTTATTCCGAAGCAACCAAAGACAATCCATTTTATTTACTTTTTGGTCGAGATTTTAGAATCCTGCATGATGAGAATATTGAATCTCGCCAGTATTATAATAGCTCGGAAGATTATATACAAGAACTCGTAAATATGATGAGGAAAACTTATAAAATAGTTAGGCAAGAGCAGTAAAAATGTAAAATAAACCAAGAGCTAAGAAACCAACCCAAAGTTAAGGTGAATATAAATTTCAAAGTAGGAGACTTCGTTTACCTAAAGAACGGAGCAAAAACGGAAGGAAAAAAAACTTTCCGACAAATATTCTAGACCGTACAAAATAGTCAAAAAGTACGATAACGAACATACCTATAAAATGGAAAAACCCGATAGTGGAAGAACTTACAAGGCGCATGTTAACCGAATAAAAAGAACCAAATTTCCAGAGAGATGGGCATCACATCCCTCCTCGACTGATTTGTCAGATTCGGAAAATGAGCCCCCTAGGTCAAGATTGGCAGAGCTAAAACCTTTCAATTTTAAAAAAAGATTATTTTAAAAATGAAAGTGATGAACAAAATTTTGAAGAACTTTTAGCAATGGAAAATCTAGTTATTCCAGAAAAAAAATCCCTAATACCAGTAAGAATAAGAACGCCAAAAAGTCAAAAAAGTTATTCATCGGCGAGCGCGGGAGATTTAGATTATACAATATCTCCAAAAACTCAATTCTTCCCCGATAGAATTTCAACCCCATGTCCCCCAAAAAGATTTCCAGACGATATGGTTTCCCCTGCAAAACCAATAGAAAGGCTCCTCTCATTGTAGGAAGAATAAAACAGAGCTTTAGAAACCCCCGGTATTATTGTAAAGAAAATTCTTCCCAGAGATTTAACTAAAACAAACCTGCGAGAGGCTGTGGATTTAATAAATTCTCCCATAAAAACCAGTCAAAGTACATTACCCGGGAATAAAACTTCAACGGATGACCAGCAAGGTCAATATCATGATATAACTGTATCCAAGGCCAAACCTAAACAGTGGACTTCATGGAGAGAAACTCTAGTGCAAAAAATGCCCCATCCCACTGAGGACATGGCATTCAAACAATGGAGGAACCCCGCAAAAACTATTGATTCCTCCCAAAGCTCTCAAGAATCTTTCAAATCTTCCCAGTTGAAAACTCAAAACGAGGACCTAGTGAATAAACCTTCTACATCCAAGGGAGTAGAAATTTACGAAGGAAGGGCAGGTGATACGTCAAAAAGTGCCACCTCTAAAAGTTCTAATCCGGATTCGTCGGAAACCAGTTCCGAAGAGTCTGATGGTGAATCAGACCAAATAGTAGCTAAAGAAATAGGGAAATCAAGGCCGACCTCAGCAGCCGCACACGGAAAACAAACGAAATTAAAAGGGCAAGAATTTTTGAAAAAACAATACAAAAATTTTGACCTTATTTCGCTAGACAAACCGAAAAAAAACACAAGAAACAGAGGAAAAAATAACGACACAGTCAGGTAGAACGGTTAAAAAACCTGACAGATGAAAATATCCCTAATTAACGTAAAGCCAAATTTCAAAGATAATAAATTTAACACCATAATAAATTTAACAGCGTGCAAGTAAAGCTAACCAAGTCAATATTAATGAAAAAAAATAATACAAGTGATCTCAAAACACTGGTGATCTTAGAGAACAGTGGGAATAGAAAATAACTAAAAGTAGAATGCTCGTGGTCTACTAAAAACGACAAGTGGTGTTGGGCCAAGTCTTTTGGGAAGCCCGGGGAGGAAATTAAGGCCCCTGATTGTTTTTTGTATTTTTTTTTTTGTAAACGACCGTAGGAAGGAATATTTCTCAGTCCTTCAAGTGTAAGAAATTAGTATTTTTATGCCAATCAGGGCCAGTCAAAGCAATACTTAAAGGTTGAATAGAAACTTCAGTGAGCTAAGTTTTCGTTTTTGGATCTGAATGCTTTGACAGACAAACAGAGAGTTTACTTTCTTATAGCTCCGAGGCGGAAAAAAAAGAAAAGAGAGAAGCGTTTTGATTTTACCACATCGTTTCTAGGAATTATGCTATCCTAATGCTCCGTGTTAAACGTAGATTTCAAAGTGAAACAGAGACCTTTCTGTCCTTAGGTCTAAGGTAAAAAATATAATATCGCTTGTTTATAACTTTAACACACACGTCAGCATAAAGATCACTGTTCTATAGTTCTGTGACAAAAATGTTCTTTAATTTCATTGGTTTATCTATGACATATCTTGTGCTCTAATTTTTGTGACATATTTTCGCAAGTCAGTCACGATTATATCTTACCTATACTGACTCAGGTCTCCCTCGGATTTTCCATGAAAAATTGACCCATGCCCTATCTAAGATGGATAGTATCCAAAACAAGATATTATCAGTACAGAAGCGTCTAATTATATGAAATATTTTGTCTTAGTGCAGATTATAATTATTTTATTTTATATGATATAAATATATCGTATTTATTTATTTAGTTCTGAAGGATTTGCTCAAACAATAGCCTTCTAAAAAGATATTAATGTCAGTTCTTCATTACGCTTATATTCTTTGCCAAGCATCAACTGGAGTCTATGCGGGCAGGCTTGGAATCCTTCATCTAATGACCTGATTCGAAAGGCGAATATGATGCACCTATGTTGACTCGTAATTACGGAAAATCCAAGAAAAGAACACGGGGAAACAAAGAAGAACACCTCTGCATTTCAGCCGTTAAACCCGGAACCCCATGAGAACGTCTAAGCCTAGAAATAGGGAAGACATTAGAAAACGAGTGGGTAGAGGTCTCCACTCGTCCCTCTTATGTCTTGTTCCCCCATTGTAGTATCGTTTGCGTAAAACCGTGTGATTATGACGCTGCAACATGCATTTCTTAAACAGCACGGGCTTGCGTGAACAATGCAGGTATGAAAAATATTGTAAAAGTAGACCTCAAACTTAAGAATTTAGTGTAATTTATTTTAATTTAATATAGATATGTTCATTATAAAAACAAATTTGAAAAAATTTAGGTCTTATATTTTCATTGTTAGTACTAACATTAGTGTATTTATTTAACCATGTCTCATCTATAAGAAATCAATATGACCAATTATTACATGACTTATTTGTACTATGAGTGTTTACTTTAGAGAACTTTTGATTCTGCTTCGCTATTTTTATTACAGGGAGTAAATGGCAAATTGGCTATTGAGCATTACAATGAGCTGCCCAGTACAGATACGACCCATTAGCATCTATTTTCATCATATCTCAACCAACGAAGAGTACTCACCATAACTCCAGGCAACTTTCATCCCAGCTTCGTCTACGAAGACAACAGTTACCTTCGATCGTCGTTTCTTCGACTATGAACCATATTATGTATCAGGTAACACTATATTTGAACCTCAGTATCAAGTGCTTTAACGAACTATATAATCACATAAATGCTGAGAACCCCATCGATCAGAACAAGATAGACAATATTTAACGATATTTGAAGTTAAAAGATACTTAAAGACATTTGAAGATATTTGAAGCTGAAATTAAAGACAATTTGAAGTTTAATTCTGAGAACCCCATCGATCAGAACAAAATAAACTATATTTAACGATATTTGAAGTTAAAAGATACTTAAAGACATTTGAAGATATTTGAAGCTGAAGTTAAAGACAATTTGAAGTTTAATTCTGAGAACCCCATCGATCAGAACAAGATAAACGATATTTAAAGAGATTTGAAGTTAAATAATATTTAAATTTGAAGATATTTGAAGCTGAGGTTAGAGACAATTTGAAGTTTAATTCTGAGAACCCCATCGAGCAGTACATGATAAACGATATTTGAAGTCAAATGATATTTGAAGATGTTTGAAGTTGAATTTAAAGACAATATATTAAGAGATTCACTATAGTATGACGACAACCCGTTTCAAAAGGCACAAATGAACAATTTTACGCGAGAATACATTCTCTATGTGCCTCGAAAATCCTAAAAATGATATGCTGAGAAGAAAAACACCAACACCTGTAGTGGGAAGAATCATTTCCCAGTTGACGATATTTAACGGTCATTTCCCAGTTGACTATTAGGGAAAACTTACCGTGTAAAGACAACTAGACTCGAACTGTTCCATGAAGAAACCATAACGTAAGTGCTTCGAAATTTTTGCCAGGACAAAAGGAGTGAAGGACAGTAATTTACAACAGAAGGGTGTAGTACACTAAGGACACGAAAGGTGATGAATAGATGTGAAGCTACATGTGTTACTTCCTAATAGCTTTGACAATTCAAAAATCCCAATAGTGAAAGTGTTTTAATGTTATCAGTGAATATGATGAACCCAATATTGTATGTTATAAATCATTCATGTATGTACCACAAGTAGAATTAGGTGTAATATTATCACGTTATTCATTTAACGTAGTGTAGATAGTATGTAGTACGTCACATAGACAGCAAAATAAAAAAAAAACTAAAGTAAAAGTAGAATAGCCCCAACTTTGTTGGAAATGTAAAAGTAATCAGTCCTAGATATAGAAAAAAAAATCCTTAGTATAGTAGCTAAACTAGAACCATAAGTAATCTTAGTCCGGTAGATGAATTTTAGATAGGTAGGTATAAAAAAATAAGAAGGATAGTAGGAAAATTTTTAAGCCATCCGACTGAGCATTCACTAATGACGGAACGTTATGACTTGATATAAAGCGTGATTTGCACCAGTAGTAGAATAACATACATTTAAAAAATAAGATTATATTCTTCGAAAGTTGATTAGGGCAGAAATTAAATTGCCCCTAATGGAGTTCAAATACCGCTTCCAAGAGTCTAAATTTTTAATCAGCCAAAAGAGAAACTGCACTTCTATCTTCAGTCAGACAATGGCGCTAGTCGTTCAAATTTCACTAACATAATTAGTAGCAAGAAAAATGCTAGGTACGATATTTCTAAGGAAGTTTAAATGGCAAAAAATCGTGTGAACGCCTGAATCATCTAAAAAATCTTAAAGAATTCATTGGACGAAAGATTTACATCCTTGGTCCTCTTGGACCAATGGCGGGCAGTCCTTACAGCGCAGGACAGAAGAACTGCGTTTGTGAGTGGGGTAAATCTGCTTTTTAATTTGAATATCAAGTGAGATCTAAAACAACCAGTACATCAGACCTAGAGATTCAGGTGAAATTATTGTATTTTGATCACCGCTATTGTCATAAAAGTGACCCGTTCCTGTGCAACTAAGTATGTAAGTTCAATAAATCTATTGTCCTTTTTATCTGTGTTTATTTCATTTATATGGCTGCGTCTAGTCTGATAATAGGTAACTATTGCTCAAGTCTTCAAAGTAAATGTTCCCAGATGAATCTGATATCTGGAATTCTCGATAACGAAGAGACCACATTTGTGTGCCTGAATATTCAATTTTCTTCCATTAGTTGAGAGCGGCGCTAGCCCAGTCGACACAGTCTCCAGCACTATAAGCGGCGCTATCGGAGAAAGCTCTATCGCCACAAATAATAAGTTTTTCCATTACTACAAACATAATTTTTCTATCGCTACACTAGTGCCCTTTTTAATAGTCGAAAGCACAGTTTATAGACAGTAAGCTTATCGCAAATCATTTCTGGTCATCGTGAACAAAAAGCTTCTCCCACTTCTTTCTTCCTTAGCTTGTTTAGTCTGTTTCTGAATATACCACTAAGCTTATCGCAGATCATTTCTGGTCA
Source organism: Artemia sp. Qi Xiang Cuo (assembly GCF_049724085.1). Classification (NCBI taxonomy): domain Eukaryota; kingdom Metazoa; phylum Arthropoda; class Branchiopoda; order Anostraca; family Artemiidae; genus Artemia; species Artemia sp. Qi Xiang Cuo. The sequence goes on from NC_142805.1 coordinate 14,539,831, forward strand.
TCGCGAACAAAAAGCTCCTCCCACTTCTTTAAGCCTTAGCTTGTTTAGCCTGTTTCTTTCAACTCGCACCCCTGTCCGGGTTTTTATAATGGGAGAGATAGAAAAGGATCATACTGCTATATTCTGTCTACTGTGGTCGAAAGTCAGTGGAGAGTAATTAACCCCCCTCTCACGCCCACCATTTCCCCAATATTAATCAATCAAAGTTTAGAGATAGCCATTTTGTTCTAGTAGTTGAAAGTTCTGAAAATTATGTATTTGAGGATCACAAACCCCACAGAGCCCCCAGGGCAAAGGTTGTAAGTTATGCCAGGGGGCATATAAGGTTTTTATAGATAGCGCAGTCGTAAAAACTTCAAAAGGGGCTCATTCAATTGGAAATTGAGAGGGCTAGTGCCTTTTTCATAGTCAAAAGTGATTGGAGGGTAACTAACCCCCCTCTCATGCCCACCATTCACCCAAACACATCCAATCAAAATAATCAGATAGCCAATTTATTCAACGTAGTAGAAAGTTCCGGAAATTAGGTCTTTGAGGATGACACCCCCCCAGCCCTCAGGGCAAGGGTTGTAAGTTATGCCCTGGGGGTATATAACGTTTTTATTGAAAGCGTTGCCGTAGAAACTTCAAAAGGGCTCATCTAATTGGAAATAGAAAGGGCTAGTGCCTTTTTTAATAGTTGAAAGTGATTAGAGAGCAACTAACGCCCCTCTCACGCCCACGATTTCCCCAAACACATCCGATCAAATTTTTAGATATCCATTTTGTTTAACGTAGCTGAAAGCTCTGGAAATTAGGTCTTTGAGGATGACAACCCCCCTCACAGCCCTTAGGGTAAGGGTTGCAATTTTTGCCCTGGGGCACATAAGGTGCTAATAGAAAGTGTTGTCGCAGAAACTAAAAAAAGACTCATTCGATTGGAAATCGAAAGGCCTAGTGCCCTTTTTAATAGTCGAAAATGATTGGAAGGCTTGACATTTTCATAGGCAGCTTGCTAGCGCTGCCCAAGTAAAGAATGATGTGGGCACAATGTGTTTTTTTTTGTTCTCCCTACCCGGGCACTTCGTATCGAAGGAGTTGTCGTAGAAACTTAGAAAAGGGCTCATTCGATTGGAAATTGGAGTGGCTAGTGCCCCCTTTTAATAGTCGAAAGTGATTGGAGAGAAACTAGCCCCCCCCACGCCCATCCTTCCCCCAAAAACACCCAATCAAAAATTCAAAATAGCCATTTTGTTCAGCGTAGTTGATTTCCAGACAGAAAATATGTTTTTGAGGAGGACACTCCCCCACAACCCTCAGGGCAAGGGTTTTAAATTATGCCCTGGGGGAAAGCGGGAGAAAATTTTTATAGAAAGCGTTGTCGTAAAAACTTCAAAACAGGCTCATTCGATTGGAAATTCAAAGGACTAGTACCCTTTCTAATAGTCAAAAGTGATTTGAAGGCAACTAGTCCCCCCCACGCACATCATTTCCCCAAACACATCCAATCTAAATTTTGGGATAGCCATTTTGTTCAGCGTTTTTGATTTCCACATAGAAAATATGTTTTTGAGGAGGATACTCCCCCACAACACTCAGGGCAAGGGTTTTAAGTTATGCCCTGGGGTAATATCAGGTTTTTATTGAATATTTTTTCTTAGATAATTCGAAATATGTTCATTAATTTGCAATTTTAATGGGATAGTGCTATTTTTAATTGTTAAAAGTGATTGGAGGGCAACTAGCCCCCCCCCCCCCACACCCATCATTCCCCCAAACACATCCAATCAAAATTTTGAGATTGCCACATAGTTCAGCGTAGTTGATTTCCAGATAGAAATATGTTTTTAGGAGGATACTCCCCCACAACCCTCAGGGCAAGGGTCTTAAGTTATACCCTGGGGACATATAAGGTTTTATAGAAGGCGTTGCCGTAGAAACTTCAAAACAGGATCATTCGATTGGAAATTCAAAGGGCTATTTCCCTTTTTTAATAGTCGAAAGTGATTGGAGGGCAACTAACCCCCCCCCTACGCCCATCATTCCCCCAAACACATCCAATCAAAATTTTGAGATAGCCATTTTGTTCAGCGTAGTTGATCTCCATATAGAAAATACGTTTTTGAGGAGGAAAACTCCCCTACAACCCTTAGGGCAAGGGTTTTAAGTTATGCCCTGGGGCATATAAGGCTCTTATAGAAGGTGTTGTCGTACAAACTTCAAAACAGGCTCATGCCTGTTTTGAAGGGCTAGTGCCCTTTTTAATAGTCGAAAGTGCAAATTTTGTTCTGGCCTTGGGAAGGCGTAGGGGTTTTGCACCTAACTTATGTTAATTTCTGCTCATTTTGAGTTTGACTCGGTTATTTATTGTAATTTTTGTTCGTTTTGGGTTTCATTTATTTATCGATGCTGATTTGTGGTAGTTTCAAGCTTGGTAGATTATTTTATTTTATTTTGCTTATTTTTTTGTTTAATGGAGTTCTTTACTTTTCTTTGAAAAACTTATTTGGTGGAAAAAGTTTTTTTAATTAACTATAGAAAAGCTCGATTTGGATACATTGTATTATTATTATTATTTATTTTATTTTTTTTTAGACCAGGGCACTTTGTATCGAAGAAATTGTCGTAGGAACATTGAAAAGGGCTCATTTGATTGAAAATAGAAAGGACTGTTGCCCTTTTTAATAGTCGAAAGTGGTTGAAGGGCAACTAATCCCCCTCCCACGCCCAACATCCCATTTGCCCATTATATTTATAAACTAAATGTTGCATTAAGATTAAATCAAAATGTACTTTGTTAATGCTAATTCCCAATAAGGCTTCTCAGCAATATCCCAATAACCACTGAGGGTATTATGTTCAAACTTTCCAGGCTGCTTCTGCTCTTAAAATTTAACCAAATGAAAATGCGTAAGTGTATCCAAGCTATCAAAGAAAGTAAACAGAATTTTTTGCGAATGGTATCAAGTTTTCCATTTCAGGTAAACTAGATGAGGTATGAAACTAAATTAAACACTATTATTTGTGTTCAGATTTTTAAAAGGGTGTATGTTGTTAAAAATTGCTTCAAAATTTTCTCCAGCAAACAAATAGCAGGCCAAACTATAAAGTCTTAAAAAACGAAGAGATTAAAGTATTATGTCAATATAAAACAAACAGAAATTAATTAAAACAAATTCCACAAAATAAGTTTTTCAAAGAAAAGTAAAGAACTCCCTTAAACCAAAAATGAGCAAAAATGAAACCCAAAACGAATAGAAATTACAATAAATAATTTTCTCCAGCAAACAAATAGCAGGCCAAACTATAAAGTCTTAAAAAACGAAGAGATTAAAGCATTATGTCAATATAAAACAAACAGAAATTAATTGAAATTTTAAAAAATTCCACAAAATAAGTTTTTCAAAGAAAAGTAAAGAACTCCCTTAAACCAAAAATGAGCAAAAATAAAACCCAAAACGAACAGAAATTACAATAAATAACCGAGTCAAACTCAAAACGAGCAGAAATTAATATGAGTTGGGCTAAAAAAATATGGCCTTCCCAAGGTCAGAACATAACTTGCACTTTACTGAAAAAAATACAAATCAATGTGCATTGTCAGTTTAATATACATATACTGACATTTAGTAATCAAAATGTTAATATTATTTGATTTATTAAACTTATAAAAGTAAAAACATATATATAATTTCAGTAAAGTGCAAATGGAGTGCAAATTTTTGCAAAAAGTGCAAATTTTTGGTTTAATGGAGCTCTTTACTTTTCTTTGAAAAACTTATTTTGCGGAAAAAGTTTTTTTAATTAATAGCAATAAAAGTACAAAATTGTTAACTGGTTTAAACCCATTTGGAAATAATATAGAAATAAGAAGAGATTTGGGTCCAGAATGCTTATATCTGAAATTAATACTTACTTTGATTATTATTTGCTTATCATAAAAGTCATATCTAAGAACCTAACATTACCCTATTATCACTTCCGCGCCACGCAAAGGCGACGCTGAAAGTACTTTTGATTTCGTTTGTTTTGCAAAGTTTATACCTATTATTTAACAAAATCCGCATTATCCAGCATAACTTCGAAATCAAAAGTACAAGGGAAGGCCCATCACCACAACTAGCAAGGCATGCACCATGAAAATAAAGCTTACAACCAATAAAGACAAACTGAAAACTAAAAAGCCTATTAAATAGAATTTTCTATTAAAAAAGCACCTGGAAACTACAAATTCAAAACTCTTAATAACAATGAAAATAAAAAAAGAGAGAAGGAGAGAGAGGAGAAAGTGGAGAAGGAGAGAGAGAGAAAAAGATTACAAACTTTATTTCATTTAGTCTACTTTGCATTTATTTTTTTTTAATTGAAAGAACGCATAGTCTAGCCAAAAAATAAATATTTGGCGTTATACCAAAATAAAAGATTTATCTACTAATGTTATAGGCTATGGCTTTTAAAAAATGCAAGGGGGTCTGGGGGTCATAAGTTTATAATATGCTTGAAATCCGAAGATTAAAGTCCACATACATTTTCTTGGAAGGGCCAGGAGGGAGTCCAGCTTCAATCTGAGTAACAATAGCACTCATGAAGCCCTGTTCTCGTTTGAGAATCTCCAAGAACTTCCACAATTCTAGATGGTGGCAGTTAATGGAACCTTGGATCCGAGAGTGCCAGCCTTCCACCCAATTGTTTGTTCGGGGAAGCTTTGTGTGGATCAATCGTGTGTATTTCAAAGGCAAAGAGGAAATGGCGGGGGGGGGTGACCTTTTGGCCCCTTCTTACACGACCTATATAGGTGTTCTCAAAGTAGTCTGTCAATCCGATAAAATCAATACCGAGCTCTTCCTGGAGATCTTCGAAAACTGAACCGACATTGTTAATAGGGACAAATGCCAAAGCTGGTATCATCCAGAACTGCAGAGAAAATTCAGGGTCGCTTCTGTATCATTCCCAGAGCTCAAGTGCCTGAACTTTTCTATATTCATTCTGACACAAGTGGAAACAACAGCCTTTTATTTCTGCTGCTTGAAACATCAAATTTAATGCGTTTTTTGATGCAGTTTCGAAGTCGACCATTACTAATTTAAGGGAAAGGTTGGGGTCCAACCTTTCTGATCCTGATCTCTTCTAGGACCCGAGTGTATGTGACCTCAGACTTATTGCGGAGAAAGGCATAAAGGCAAGGGACAGTGTAATTTTCAAAAAGAGCATGGATTGTGGGAAAATGCGGATGGGAAATGGGGGGGGGACCGTTTGGCCCCTTCACTGGCAGCTTGATTTGATTGAGTTTATATTGGCGACGGTTTTTGGCATTGATATGGAGTGGATTTTTATCTATTGAATATTATTACCGTAAGTGCAATTATGAAATAATGGGCGACTCGGATATTATTTTAAATCCAATATTGAATTTTATTTCTCGATCGATGATCGATAGTATCAAAGTAGAAATAATAGTTGCTTAGTCGAAAAGCTTTTTCAGTCATGAAACCATTCTAAAGGCAAAGGAGGTCTTACATCAGGTGCTAGAAATTGGAACACGTTTAATTAGATGCCAAAAAGACGATGAAAATGTCCTTGACATTTGTAAGTGGTTATCTACGGCATCGAAAAAAAACCGTAAGATCCCAAAATTCGTGATATATTCACTGTGTGAAATTCCAACAGTTGGTGATGCGATCGTTGCAACGTCAACCTGTCGCATGAATGAACTTTCCTATAAAATTGATAGTTTGTGTGAGCTAAATATACAACGTCTCGAAGTACAGGCAACTTCTGCCTGGCCCTCTTCCGCTCAGTCGTCTTGAACCAAGGACCAATCCAATCCTCCTACCTATGCTGTTGTGTTAAAAAATTGCCCGTCCAATCTTTCATCTCTACTATTAAGGAAAGAATTTATTGATAAAATATGTCCTGAAGCTGCAAATGATATTTCACAGGTGAAACGTTCTTCATCAGAATGGAAAATTGTCGTAAAAAGTAAACCCGCTGCCTCCTCAATTGCTAACCAGATAAAAAAGTTACAACCTGGCCTTTTAGCCTCTGTTAAATCTCCCGCCTTCATCGGTGTAATAAAAGGCGTACCGACAGAAATGAATGAAAAAGATCTAGAGAAAATTATTCCAAAGTGTGTCAAAGCTTTGTAGAGTGGCAAGTCACATGTCTACAAGATTTATTTTGAACAACGGAGTGATCTCGATTCTTTTCTGAAAAATTCTGTGAAGGTGGGTTATGGAAAAACTAACTGTCCAGAATTTCATATTCATACCTAGACGGTGTTTCAGATGCCATCAGCAAGGACATTTTGCTACTGATTGTAAGAACGCAGAACTGTGCTCTCGCTGTGGTTCCTTGGAGCACTCTTCCACCAGGGATAATCCATGTGTTCGGAACATGTTTTGCATTACATGTAAAGAGTCTAATCACACCTGTTACAGTATCAAATGCCCTGGCAACACTCAAACCGATAAACGGGCAGCTAAGTAGATAAATGGATATTCGTTTTCTCTTTTGGAACATTAATTGTGGTCTTATAAAAAAAATACCTACTCTTGAAAATATACTTCATAATCATGATATTCTGTGTTTGCAGGAACATTTCCTGGCCAACCACAGCCTTGGTTTACTTGACTTTAGTGCCACCTTCAAAACTTTTTCGGTTCCAGCTAAACATAGTTCTTCTAAAGGCAGAGCTTCCGGTGGTATTGCTAGTTATGTAGCATCGAATCTTAATTCTAGTGTTTTCTTTTCTAGTGATAGTTTTTTAGCTATTTGAGTTGGTGAGTGTGTAGTAATAAATGTGTATTCACCCTCAGATTACAAAGATGAAGATTCGGAGAGATATCTTGCTTTAGCAGTTATTAAACTTAGCTCTTGTCTTCGTGATGTCCTTAAACTGAAAATCCCGTGTTTGATCATAGGTGATTTTAATTATGATTTAAATTGCGGGTTGTCTTCAGCTTCTATCCGTGCTTCTTTACTATTAGGATTATTTGGTGATGATTTTAAAGTTCAACAGAAATCTGCTCAATTTACTTACATTCATTCTTCCTCTTGCATATCTAACCTCGACCATGTTGTGTCATATAACCTTGATATACCTTGTGTTGAGGTAGTTTCCGAATTTCAAGTTTCAGACCATCTTCCTATTGCTTCTAGTTTCAAACGAGAAGCTTCTCAGATTCCAGTGTTACAGGCTTATACTGTTCACCGGCACAAGTGTTATACTTCTCGCGATTGGAATAAAATTGACACATCTCAGTTCATTGAAATTTCAGATAGTATCCTAAACAAGATCTGGGTTCCATTTCATCATCTGCAAAAGTCTTCTAATAAAGACATTAATGAGGTTAGATTAACTCTTGATATATACTCTGCAGAAATCTGCCATGCACTTTTGTGTGCTGAAAAATGGGCAGTTCCTCTTAAAAAAATACGTGTTGGTACCCAAGTTCCCGGGTGGTCAGGAAATCTAGTGCTGTCTGAAGCTTGTGACCGTGCTAAAATTTGGTACAAATTATGGGGAGATTACCTATGCCCCCGTCAAGGAATAGTCAATGAACTGAGAAAAGTGTCAAAAAAATGTTTTGCTCAGGAACTTGCCTTTCCTCGAGCTAAAATGCAGACACTTTATTCCGAGAAGGTCAGGAATTCACCTGATCTTCTGTGGAAGCTATTACCTTGTACTATCTCCTCCAATTTGCCAGACCCGAGTGACATTCTTTTGCCCGAGTGGGTACCACATTTTTCAAATGAATTTTCTGAGCCTGATCCTGTTTTAGAGTCACAATTTTGTGACGAGCTCTGCAAATTCATTGATGAATCTCCTGACCTTGATTTTGTTGTTACTTGTGACGCTGTTATAAAAGCCGAATCCCAACTTAAAAAGAAAGCGTCTTGTGGGATAGATAAGGTGAGCACTCTACAAATCATTAATGGAATTTATCTATTGGTGCGTCACCTCAGCCTTCTCATGCAAATGATATTTGTTACAGGTATTGTTGCATCCTCGTTCTGCATTGGTGATCTGACTCCGATTCCCAAAAAAGGGAAATCTGATGTGCAATGTTCCTCTTTCCGTCCCATCACCGTCTCTACTACGACATGCAAACTTTTCGAGCTTCTTTTTCTTGATGAGTTATTACAGAAATGTTACGCTCCCCCATATCAATTCGGTTTTGAGGCTAATCTTGGCTGTTCTCATGCTCTTACAGCAGTTTTTACTGCCCTCGCCGACGCTGAATCTTTGAGAGAAAATATGATCCTCGCCAGACATGACGTTAGGCGTGCGTTTGATTCCTTAATTAATTCGTCCATGCTTCTTCATATGGCAAGGCGAGGCGTAAACCCATCAGTTGTCCGTGTTCTCAGGGATTTATATAGGAATCTAAGAGTGCGTTTAAAACTTCCATCCCATTTTCCCCTGCAGTCGGCTCTTCATCATTCCCTATATAATTACATTAATTCTCGTGTTAGGCCAAACTCTTTGAATCCCTCGAATATGCTTGTGAATCCTTAGTACCCCATCCTCGTTAAGAAAGGGACTAGACAGGGAGCTATCACTTCCCCAACCCTGTTCAATAATACTGTCCTGGCAGCGCAGGCAAAGTGTCTTCCTTCATGCATTCTTGGGAGAATCGATATGTCTCTTATTTATTATGCTGATGACATCCTGAATCTCAGCCGTACAATCCAGTGCATTGAGCAGAATTTCAAATTCCTCAAAGATGAATATGCAAAAATTGGCCTGTCTTTTAATCTTGAGAAATCCGAAGTAATTCTTTTCAATTGGCAAAATCCCTCTACTTCTCTTATAAATATTGACGGTTCTCTTGTTAAACCCTCAGACCATATTACATACCTGGGCCTTCCAATTGGCTCATCTATAGGCCACACACCTCGTTTGCTGATTTCTCACGTTGAGCGTAAAATTAGCATTTCTTACGCTGTAATCGTAAAAGGCAAACTACGTTTCAACCGTTACATTCTAGCATCCATTTACAACGCCACAGCCCTTCCACATATGCTTTACATTGCTCCTTTCTGGAAATTCTTTACAGTTACAGATAAAAAGCACCTACGATCAATCTTCTTCAGATTTGCTAAATATCTTCTACATTTGCCCCCTAGGACAAGAAACCGTAAAATTATTCATTTGTATAAGCTAACTGACCCTAATATTAGCATTAATAAATCTCTATCCCGTTTTCAAAGTAAGTTTAATCATCCATGGTCAACAATTTGTTCACAATAGTTTTTTTTTTTTTGTATTAATGTAATGCATGTAATTATTAGTATTAACAAATCTCTCTCCCGTTTTAAAAGAAACTTTTATCATCCTTTCGTTAGCATCATTGTTCGGATTAATGTAATGAAGAGTTTTTTTTTGTTATGTATTTGAAATTTCAATGTGTGTTTGTGTCCTTCTTTTTCTTCTTTTTGTTTTCTTTAGTGATTACTCCGTCTACAGTACCTTTTGTACCTTTTTTTGACGGGCAATAAATGAATAATAATAATAATAATAATATAGGTGTTCTCAAAGTAGTCTGTCAATCAGATCAAACCAATGCCAAGCTCTTCCTGGAGATCATCAAAAACTGAACTGACATTGTTAATAGGGACAAATGCCAAAGCTGGTATCATCCAGAACTGCAGAGAAAATTCAGGGTTGTACCGTGAGTAATATGTGATATATTTAAAATACATAAAATAAATTCTTTTCTTCTACGGATAATTCGGACATAAATTAAACTTCCCCTAATTAAACTTAAAAAATCCCGTTTCAAACTTGAGTCTAAATTCTTAATCAGCAAACAGAAAAACTGCACTTTAGTCTCAGCCAAACATCGGCAGAGACTGTTTTGAATTTCGCGAAGATACTTGGCAATAAAAAAATCACGAGATGCAAAGTTCACAGGAAGTTTAAGTTATCATAGGAGTATGGATGTTTAATCATCAAAAATATTGAAAACAAATTATTGGATGGGCAGTTAGCATAATGAGTTTAGTTTTCAAACATAATTACAAGGTAGCGGGCCCTTCACAAGAGTTGGGCCAATCGTGAAATGCCTCTTAGCGCGCAGAATCAAGAATAGTGTTTTATAATGTTAGAAAAGTGTTTTTTGGACAATTAATATGGAGAATTCAGACAATTACCATTATTCAGAACCCAGGCGTTATGATTTGAGACATTATGTTCCTACCGAAGTGAAGCCTTCCCATACATACATTGTTGTACATTGTGCATACATTGTTGTACACCTGAAATGTAAGTTAAATAAATCCATTACTTTTCTTTTTGTGTTTGTTCTCATTATATGCCCGTTTCTCATCGCACTGTAGATAACTAGTTCAATTGTATACCGTAGGCAGCGCTCCCTAAGGAATCTGACTTAGAGGTATTTCGAGCAAGAGAGGTTACACTTTTGTAGTTACATATTTTATTTTTTCTCTAAGATTGAGAGTGGAGCAGTCACCCATTTACCTTACTCCCCATTGCTGTGGCACAGACCTCGATGGCACAATGGGCGCATTCACGAGCATTAAAAGTGGCACGAATGCAAAACTTATAAGGTGCAGGTTCACAGCTTTAAACCTCAACGGTGCAGTTGGCGCGATCGGTATACAGATTAAAACCCTTTAACATTACAGATTAAACCCCCAAACATTACATTTGGAGCAGTATTTAATGCCACATGGTCGCTTCTGTATCATTCCCAGAGTACAAGTGCCTGAACTTTTTTATATTCATTCTGACACAAGTAGAAACAACAGCCTTTTATTTATGCTGCTGGAAACATCGAATTTAATGCGTTAGTTGATGCAGTTTCGAAGTCGACCATTACTAATTTAAGGGAAAGGTTGGAGTCCAACCTTTTTGATCCCGATCTCTTCTAGTAACCGAGCGTATGTGGCCTTAGACTTATTGGGGAGAAGGGCGTAAAGGCAAAGGATAGTGTTATTTTCAACAAGAGCATGGTTTGTGTAGAACTGATAAAACCAAAGAAGGACAATCTTTAAGGTACCATCTACACACCAATTATCATACCTGTGGAGAATTTCCAAGTTTTTTCGGGTACCAAGAATGAGCAATCGCTAAGAATCTCCTACACCACTGTCAAAAAGCAGAAAATTCTCACTGTTGTCAAGTTTTAGAAGATGGTTCGGGATGTTGATGTCAGCCCTACAGCCTGGAAGGGCAGTTGGGGCGCTAATGGACTACCTAACTGCCCTGACTTTTCGACTGAGGGGCCTTACCGCAGGAAGCATGGCGACAGCAAGGTCAGTCAAGCCTTCTACAACAGTTGAAACAATTTGGGGGGTAGGGTCAGAAGTTACTTTTGCCTGTTTTTTAATTTCTTGACGAGCAATAAGAGCTTCTTCGGCTTCTGGATTGGAGGAGGGGGGAGTGTGGTCTTGCAACTCCCCTATCACACTTTTATCAAGCATTTTAACTTTTGCTCTGCACTGGCCTTCCATTGAGGTGACGCCTAGCACACTCCTAGCTCACTACTCCACTAGCTAAATTTTTCTGTTTCACATAAACAAGACCCTTATAAACTAACTTTTTCTGCCCCCAATCAAATTCAACCCAATTTAGATCTTACATAATTAATAACACTATTCTGAATTATCAAACAAAACAAACTCTCAAAATTATTGTGAGGAACTCTCAAAACGTAATATACAAAATACTTCAGTAATGAGCATATATACAACCAAAGGGATTTCCGACGGAATTATAAAATATCCCAGTGTTTGCTCTGTGTGTGTGATTGCATCCTGATTACAGCAATACTTGTGACCTACATTATCGTGCATTTGGAATTGTCGCTTCCTAACAGATGTAAATATCCTAGTGTTGGACCCACATGCTTAATTCACCGATTCGGCCTGTTTAGTCCCAGGCTGCATAAATTTCACTTTGGCAGAAAACGTAATACTTTCGGGTTGGTACAGATGTTTTCAATAATCTAGTTTTTGTTATTAAAATTTTTTTAATATTCAATACAGTAACCCTTTTAAGAAATTAAAGAGAAAAAACAAGTTTTTTAACTTTTTCTGATTGTTAACCAGATCATGCCAGAAAATCCGCCTCCCTCAAGGTGGTTTCAGGCACCATCCTCTCTCCTCACTCTGCACCCACCCATACTCTTTCATAACAGATGATTGGAAATTATACCTTACTGTACACATGGGCGCCCGTAGACTGAATTTTAGGGGGGGGGGCTACCTGTCTAATCGGCACTTCCAGTGTTGTATAATTGAAATATCAAGACAAAATATCATAGGACAGCGCGATAGTGCTGCCTAAGTAAAGAGCAATATCGACACAATATATTTTTTTTTAGACCAGGGCACTTCTTATAGAAACAAATGTCGTAGGAACTTCAAAAGAGCTCATGGAGGGCAAGCAGCTCCCCCTCCCCCACGTCAATCACTTCCCCAAACACATCCAATCAAGATTTTGGGATAGCCATTTTGTTCATTGTAGTTTTAAAGTCTGGAAATTATGACTTTGAGAATGACAACCCCCCACAACCCTCAGAGCAAGGGTTGTAAGTTATACCCTTTTGGAATATAAGGTTTTTTATAGAAAGGGTGGTCGTATAAACCTCAGAGGGGGCTCATTTGGTTGGTAATCAGAAGTTCTACTGGCCTTTTTAACAGTCAAAAGTAGTTGGAGGTCATCCAGACCTCCCCCCACCATACACCAATAATTTACCCAAACAAATTCAATCATAATTTTTGAGATAGCCATTTTGTTCAGTGTTGTTGAAAGGTCCAGAAATAATTTTTTTGAGGATAACTCCCCCCAAATAGCCCTAAGGTCAAGGGTTGTAAGTTACGCCCGGGGGGGCATATAAAGGTTTTTATAGAAATGGTGGTCATAAAAACTTCGAAGAGGGCTCATTGGATTGGTAATCAAAAGTTATAGTGCTCTTTGTAAGATTCAAAGTGATCAGAAAGCAAATAGGCCCCCCCACACACACGTCGTTTTTTCCAAAAACATATCGGATAGAAATTTTAAGATGGCCATTTGTTGAAGTAGAAACTTCGACAAGGGCTCAGTTGGTTGGTAATTGAAAGGGCTAGTGCCCTCTTTAATAGTCAAAAGTGATTGGAGGGCAACCATCCCCCACGCCTATCATTTCCCCAAACACTTTCAGTCAAAATTGTGAGATAGTTATTTGTTCGACGAAGTTTAAAAGTCTTCGAGGAGGACACTCACAGTCCTCAGGGCAAGGGTTGTAAGGTATGCCCCGAGGGCATTTAAGGTTCTTATGGAAATGGTGGTCTTATAAACTTTCAAGGTGGCTCATTGGATTAGAAATCGCAGGTTGAAGAGCCATTTATAAGAGTCAAATTTATCGAAGGGCAGCTATACACCCCTACGTCATATTTTCCCCATAATAGTCAACTTCCAAATATCTCATAACACGGCCTTTGGGGTTGACACAACCCCCCAAAGTATGGGATAAGGGTTTTAAGTTATTCCCAGTGGGTGGGGGGTGTAAGTTTTTTATGAAGAGGTTGTCTTGTGAACTTTAGAGCAGGCTCATTTGATTAGAAATGCATACTTCTAGTTCCATTTTAGGAATCAAGCGTGATGGAGAGAAAATAGGCCCCCTCTCCCTGACGTCCTCTTTTCCCCAAAAACATTCGATTAAAATTGTGAGACAGCTGTTTTGTAGCCAATAGTCTAAAGAAAATACAACAATGTTTTCAGTAATCAAATAAAAGAAACATTTAGGTGGACGTTGAACTAAATCAAAACAAACTATGAGCATGTGAACTTTCAAAAAGGTGACAAAGCAATATCTCAAGAACAATTTACATTATTAAGTTAAATCTTTAAGAGTAAGGTTGTGGGGGATTTTGAACTAACCGGAAAGTACTGCTACAACTACAGTTACTGTAACTAATGACGCTTAGAGCATTAAGGTGAAACTTCTAGGAAGTGTTTAGGGGGCGTTCCAATTAAACGAAAAAACTGTATACATGGAGGTTTTCAAAAAGACTTATAAGCAATATCAAAAACTAAAATTAAGCAAAAATTAATATTAGTAAAGCTGATAACCCCCATGCCTTCTCAAGACCAGAACATAATTTTCGCTTTACTAAAAACAAAAAATGTTTAAACGTTTTCACTTTTTTAATTAAATAATTTAAAAAATGTTTTGACTCACTTTTTTTTACCCATTTTTTATTTTAAGGAATAAATATCAGTATAGGTAAATTAAACTGACAATCCACGGTCATTTTTTTTTCAGTAAAGCCTAAGTTATGCTCTGGTCTTGAGAAGGCATGGGGGTTTTTCAGCCCTAGTAATTTTAATTTTTGCTCGTTTTGAGTTTGAATCGGCTATTTATTATAATTACTGTTCGTTTTGAATTTCATTTAATTGTTGAGAGTGATTTGGGGTAGTTTTACTCTTGGAAGATCATTTGACTTTATTTCTTCACATTTTTGGCTTAATACAGCTCTTTACTTTTCTTCGAAAACTTATTTCTGTGTCAAGTTTTTAAACTAACACAGATATATAACACCGTCATTCAGCCAGGGGGTGGGCTGGCATCTTTCTTGCTCCCCCTCCCTTATGGGCACCCATGACTGCACATAATTTCATTAAACATAAAAAAAACAATCAGGTAGAAACACTTAAGAAATCTTTTTTTTCAGCTGTCAAGGCTGGTTGTTTGGTTAAAGTGAAGCTTTATAATAAAAATATAGGAAGAATGATGTTAAACACTATTGACAGTATTCCAAGGGAATCTAGGCCCTTTAATTTTATTTCTGGGGAGAATACTAGAAAGGTTATAGCAATCTTAAAATAGAGATAAACTGAGAGACAAGAAGACAGAACAAGAGCCCTGACAACAAGATAGAGGACAAAATTATTTTGTAATAATTTTGCTCATTTGAGTAAGTGAAAATAAATAGTTCTGCTATAGCAGAACTACCAAAAATAGCTAACTAAATCCCCCTGGAAAATGTTTCCTTTACAGAAAATACCCTCCACGGAAAGTAACCCCCGCGGCAAATACCCCCTCCTTGGAAAACACCCTCGCGGAAAATACCTTTTCCCCTTGTGGAAAATAAGATTTCTAAATTTGACACTTTTATTTGAGTTTTTTTTAGTTTTGTTAAAAAGTGCTAAGGCACGGGAAAAAGAGGAATTTACACACCAGAATTATCTTAAAAACTCAGAAAAAAACACAAATCCATTTGTGTTGAAAGGACTTCCATATGAACGTCTGCAATTTTCGGCCGTAGCAGGGGCCAAATTAAAAGCAATTGAAGTAAAAAAAATATAGGCGAACAATCATCAAAATTAAGCTAAAACATATGGCACCAAAAAGTTTATGAAGGTTTAGCTATCTTTTGAAAGGATACTTGGCTTTGGGAGCCATCAATTTCTAAATTGTTTAAGTTTTTACGGACGAAAGCATTGTCAAACTCCACGAGTATCTTTTTCTTATCTTCCATAGTTTAAAACTACCATAAATCACCATTAACAAATAAATGAAACCCAAAACTAACAGAAATTACAATAGATAGCCTAGTCAAACTCAAAACGAGCAAAAATTAAAAGGAGTATAGCTGACAACACCCATGTCTTCTTCAGACCTGAAAATAATTTGCACTTTACTTAAAAAAAAGCAACCAACAACGTGATAAAAAGACTATTATCCCTACCCTGGGACTATAAGGAGAAATTTTTACTCCAATTTTATAAATCACATATAAGACCCCAAATTGATTATGTGCTATGTCGAGTCATTGCAAATGAACGTGCCAACACCCAGAAGAAAATCCCAGTGCCAGTAAAGTCTATTGCACCTACATTCCCCCAAACCCCTCATGGAGTTGGTCAATCCCCGTAATAAACACTAATCTCTCAAAGTGGATTAAAAAACTTATCTCCATTGCTTTCATCCAGAAAAATTTGGCCGAACCTAATACCATTACATATAAAACCATTTCCAAATTTGTGTTGATGGGTCCAAAATGAATGAAAAGGTGGCAAGTGGAGCTTTTCCCCCACCCCTTAATATTGCAACGGGTGAGAGAATGTATGACAATTTGTGTATAATATCTGCGGAAGTAGATGCCATAATCCTGGCATTTGAGCACCTCATGAATAATCAATCTTTGATTGCTAATTTACAAAATATTAGAGTTTGTTCCGACTCCTTGTCAAGCCTAGAGTTGCCGTCTTCAGCTTCTCAGTATAAGACGGATATAGACACATTTAATTGTCTTAATATTATTCATAATCTTGCTTCAAGAGGAATCAAGGTTCAAGGTTCAAGGTTTAATTTTAAAATATCTGTACAAAATAGACATAAATACAGGGTAAACGCCGGAGACACAAGGTCGAATGACAAAAACCCGGTACATTAACCGGAATAAACCTGTTTAAAAAAAAAATAATAAATAAGATTTATTCCATGACTCACCAATAGACGGACACCCACCCCACAAACCCACCGACACCGGGCAAAGATCAACCTAAAATACCAATAAAAAAAAAAAAATACCAACGGGCGAATAAGGGTAACCGATAACCGGCATCTCACAGGGCAAAAAACCCAACAAAACAATAATATCAAATGTACCCAGATTTTCAATATATTATCAATTCTTAAAATTATTTATAAGGATAGAATGAAGTTGCTTTTTTATATTTGGAAGAGATTTGCTGCAATCAATAAATGGTAGATGAAGACACCATGAACCCGTGATTGAAAATAAGGGCGAGATCCATGATCTCTCTGTGCTTAATTTTAGGTGCTGAATGTTCCATTTATGTTGGGTTTCATAAGAATGGGCATGTTGCACAGGGAAAAAATTTTTCGAACGAAAGTACGTAGGTAGTTCCGACCGGTCATATTTTACCTTAAATAAAAAAGAATTGAGGGTGAATATCTGTGAAACAGGCAAAATATTAGTTAGAAGATATAGAGTTTCAGTTTTACTCTTATTAGGATACGAAGACGTTGATGGTAAATAATTCTTTAAAATTAGAAGAGCCCGGTTTTGAAGAATTTGTATCGGTTTCACATGACATCTGAATGTTGCCAAATATATCAGAGGACAATACGTAAGATGGGAATGAGCCAACGCAAAATAAATTAGACGTAGGATTTCATATGGAAAAAAATGCTGAAACTTTCGCATTATACCAACCCCCTGAGTAACTTTAACCCGTAATCTATTACAATGTTCATTATATGACAGATTTTCATCAATAATAATACCCAGGTACCGGAACGAAGTTACCCTTTGAATTTGAATATTTGTAGCATGATCAAATATAGTTGAAATTCCTTGAGCATTCTGCCAATTCTACTATAAATGATAAATTTGGTTTTTGATGCATTAAGTGACAAACGATTAGCTTTTAGCCATACAAGAAGTTGTGAAAATACGATTTGCAGCTTCTCATTGAAATCTTCTTCCGAATATCCAGTAAGTGATGATCCGGTATCATCAGCAAAAAGAACATTCAGACCAAGGTTTTCTGTCGCTGATGGAAGGTCATTTATATACATTAAAAAAAGCAGTGGTCCCAGGATTGAGCCTTGCGGGACACCAATATTTGACAACAGACATGGATCCGAAACTGTGCCGTTGATCATAGTCACTTGGGAGCGACGACTTAGGTAAGATGCGTTAAATCGTGCGCTGGTCCTCGTATTCCACAGTGGTTTAATTTATACAACAATATTTCATGGCTTAACGAATCGAAGGCCTTCTCAAGGTCCAAAAATATACTCGCCGGGATCCATTTTTTGTCCAGACACTGGTGAATAAATTGTGCCATAGTTAATATAGCATCCTGCATACTATGCTCTTTTCTAAATCCATATTGAGTTTTTGAAAAATAATCTTTTGAACAGAGAAAATTATACATTCGATTATAAAAACAACGCTCCATTACTTTAGAAAAACCCGTAAGAATAGAAATGGGTCTATAATTTGAGCAAATAGTCCGGTCACCACTTTTATATAGTGGTAACACTTTCGCTTTTTTAAAAGAATCCGGAAAAGTTCCAGATCTAAATGACAGATTTATTAAATGACACATAACTTTATTAATACTAGGAAAAATGGCTTTAACAATATTGGTCGACGACTCATCAATCCCCGGGGAATTTCCCTTATTTAAAAGCTTAACAACCTTAGCAAGCTCTTCTTGTGTTACCGGAACTAAAAACATAGAATTCTCGGAAGGACTTCCTAGGTACTTAGGATAATTATGTTGCCCATGGGACATATTATGTCCCATAATAAAAACTTACCTTCAGTATGTTCCAAGTCAATCAGGTATAACTGGTAACCATCAGGCAGATGAAATTACAAAAAAAAATGCTTTAAATATTGACCAGCTAAGTGGGGCGACCAATCCCCATTTGAGACATATACCGCTGCAGATTATCAGAGGTATTATCATATAAGAATAATCGAATTTTATTGACATTCCCCAATAAGCACCTTTGTGAAAATTATCATTGATTTTGGTATGGCTCAAATGGGCTAAATTTTCAGGTGTTTTCATATCAGTTCCCTAATTCAAGTGACTTGGAGGTACTGCAATTTAAAAAAATGAAACAATTGACCATTGCCTATTAAATGTAATATGCTGACGTCTGCACAGTATACCCTGCAATGTTAACTGTTAGATTACTTCAAACATTACAAAATCTCACTATCAGCTAAGAGTCTAGCAGAAAATACCTGCACACAGAGCTCAGAAATTAATGTTTATCTCCTTATATTTCAACTTCTAGAATCAAAAGATTTACTGCAAGAAATCTGAGCAGATTCAAGATAAATAAGAAGCAACCAGTTAAGCAGCTCTGTTCATCTCACAGAGTGAGTTAAAAGGAAAATAGCTGAATAGTTTCGACAGAAAAGCCCGCATTTTCTGAAACAGAAGAAAAAGAATGCCCCTTCAGCTCTCTTGATTTAGTCCCAATTTTCTTTTTAACCTTGTAAAAAGAAAATTCAGAGGAAAAGAACAGCCCTAGGGTGGACATCTGGTTTCAGAGAACTGTTTCCAAGTCACTGTGGCTTCAGATCATTGACAGATGGCAGGCTGAACGATTGGAAAAGATGGTCCTGAACAAACATTTTTACGTCAGCAGCCTCTTCAAACGATTCTGGTATTCCATATGCCACAAAGTTAAGCTGACGTTTCTGTCTTTCTCTATCCTCAGAATAATTTTACTCTCGTCACTTTCAAACTTCTTACTACTATCACTATGAGACTGGCTCAGCTTACTTGTAACTATGTCTTTTATTTTAGTTTCCACCTCGGCTAGGGAAAATTTGATTGCCACGTGTCTTGCCATGGTTGAAATTCTACTATTCATAGAATATAATTTTATTTTAAAAATTCCTTTTACAGCATATTTGTCGAATTTGAATTTTACGTCCAAAAAAAAAAGCAATATGTATATCTCAAAGGCACTATACATACATATATATCATCAGAAGAACGTGAAGTTCACGTCAAACATAATTCATTGTAAAAACAAAAATACATGAAAAAAGTCAACACTTAATTAGAAAGTCAAAGATAAAAACAAAACAGAAAACAATAAAATTAATGGAAATACCTAAAAAATATGATGTCAAAACTTAGTTAAAGGTCAAAAAGAAAAAAAAATAGATAACAATAAAATTAAAGACTAATTTTCCCGGCTATTATATAACTCAACAAAACTTCGAACGAAGGAAACTCAACAAAACTCTTCCGATATCATTCATGTTTCGTGGGGATGGGAAACAGTTTGTGGACTTTTTGGGATTGTACACGGGACGGTCTGTTGCGGGAGAAAAGGTAGGGTTCAAGGACAATGGAACGTAATCGACGAACAGACAGGGTCTTGCTACCTAAATGAAGGCATAAGAGGCTCTTTCTCTAAGCTAACGTGGTGAGCTTGAACTTACCTAGTAGATAATCATATTTAGCCTTCCCTTCGCCATTCACCAGAAGAACAACCACCAATAGAACTATTGAACATATTCACGTTCAATAGTTCTTCCTTGAGATTTTCTCTGAACTGATTAAGCGAGGCAGTCACAGCTTTTGAGACAGTTGTTTCAATTAGCTTTTTGGTGGTGTCTGAGCCTAGGCTGGTGTTTCCTCTAACCTCACAAACCGGGCAAAACTATTCATATCTGAGACTATCAGTCAATTTTTGGAACAGTGCATATTCTGACTTTGAGAACCCGATATACTATGCATAACCATTTGTCACAACCGTCACATGATAAGGTCGAAGACTGTTCATCAAGTTGAACCTGACAGCTACCACGTTCATCGTCGTTCTTTTTAGGACTTACCCGGATTCTCTTATTGTTTGTTTTGGGCGGCATTCTAAACTACAGACTAGAAGGGTAATGTCAATATTCTTTCAGTTTTCGATTCTCGGCAATAAAGTAGGTTGTTACCTTCAGAGCTTACTTAGCAAGGGAAGCATTGATCCCTGCGCACCTGACCCCTGCAGTTTATTTGATTTTACTCCCGGCAGGTACACCGAAGCTTGTGGCAGGTGACCAACCCTCTTCTGCTTGCTTAGTCAGTGAATAGACACAAGGATGCCGACTTTTTGGCTGGATTTTCAGATTCACCCAAAAGAAAATTATATTGCCAACTTCGCAGCGGCAAAAACGTCAAAGAAAATTCGAAATTTGGAGACATTGGAATTAACAGAATAAAACACCAAGGTAAGTGACTATAATATAGCACGTTAGGGTTTAATAATTAGGAAAATAACACACTAGGTTTGAAAAATTTCTTGTGACTCACAATCTGAGGCAATAATTCACAATTCAAACCGCTATAGCACATAGGTTTGTTGATCAACAAGTTTCTACTTTTATGTCTTTTAAAGCCATAATTTTTGGTTTGTTGGCTGTTAGCTAGTGTTTTTGCACTGCTGCCAGGATGTGCAAGATAACTGGTTACTCCATGTCCCATAGGCTCTTGTTTACTTAATTCTGTTTTCAGAAGTCTACATTAGAATATTCTAGCTGTCCTGAAAACAGCTGTCACCCTGTTAAAGGCAGCACAATGACCAAAGCACTTTATAGCCTGTAGAAGGAGCTGTCATAGAAATTTCGAATGGATCTCATTCAATTAAAAATTGAAAGATCTAGTACCTTGTTTAAAAACAAAAAGTGATCCAAGGATAACCAGCCCCCCCCCCACCATCCATGCCCTTCATTTCCCCAAAGACATTGCTAAATATTTACCAAATCATATTATTGAGTAACAACTAAAGTGAATATACCATTTCATGCCTTTTTTATGCTGATTACGAATTTAATAATCATTTCTATTGGAAATGAATTTTACCCCCACCCCCAGGTCAATACATACCAAATCATACTATTGAGTTTCAAATAAAGTGAATACACCATTTGATGCCTTTTTTTTATGCTGATTACAAATATAATAAGTTTTTCTATCGCAAATGATTTTCAGCCCCCCCCCCCCTAGATAGGCTATACCAACCCTACCCCTGAATGAACATATATAGGGGGGGCTGAAATTCATTTCCAATAGAAATGCTTATTTTATTCATAATCAGCATAAAAAAAGGCATCAAATGGTGTATTCACTTTAGTCCTAACTCAATAATATGATTTGATATATATTGACCCCCCCCCCCTATATGTCCTGATTCAGGGTATATATTTCTACATTAGGTGGGGGGTGAGGGTTAAGTTTAAACTTACCTCCCATTTACATCATAAATAAAATTTGCCCCCCCCCCCTAATTTAGAAATATATACCCTTAATAGGTATATATAGGGGGGGGGGGCTAAAATTAATTTCCAACAAAAATGATTATTACATTTGTAATCAGCATAAAAAATGCCTTAAATGGTATATTCACTTTAGTTGTTACTCAATAATATGATTTGGTAAATATTTACCAAGACATCCTATCAAAATCTTGAGATAGCTATTTTACTCAGCATGATTTAGAAGTCATGTAATTATGTACTTGCGGATATTAACTTTCAAAGCACTCAGGCTATAAATTACATTAGTTGCCTATTATTAACTGTACTTTTATGTTAAACACACTCATTTATATAGTGCTAGTTTGGTTAATGCTAATGAAACAAAATAAAAAGAATGGATGTATAATAGTTTAGAAACAAATTTGGGCTATATATTTGCACATTAGGTAGGGGGGGGGGGGGGGGTAAAGCATAGCATATATTAAATACATAACCTTACCTAGGTACCTTATTCTCCCCCTAAACCCCAAAAAACAACAGTTTAAATATCATCAACACATTGAAAACCATGCTAAGCATTCATTACTGTATAACAATGTCTTGATTTAACCCATACAAAATGGGTTTCATGTTGTATCTCCAGTTTGACATATATAAAAGTGTGTTTAACATAAAAGTACCTTATTAACATACAAGGTTTTTATGGAAGGGGTGGTTTCATAAACTTCGTTAAGGTCTCATTTAAATAGAAACAGAAGTTTTAGTGTGGTTTTGAAGAGTCAAAAGTGATTAAAGGACAGCTAGCCCCTGCACTGTGTCCTATTTTCCCCAAATGCATCTGATAGAAATTTTGAGATAGCCATTTTGTTCAAAATAGTTCCAAGATCATATATCAAGATGTTCAGGGTATACAAAACTCTATCAGGGGTAAGGGTTATAAGTTATGCTTTGGGGGCATTTAAGGTTTCTATGGAATGGGTAGTAATATAAATTTTTGAGGGGGCTCATTTAATTATAAACTAGAAGTTCTAGTGCCCTTTCCAAGACTTAAAATTGATTGACTCTTCAAACTGTTTGGGAGTGACTCAGTCCCAAAACATCCATACAAAGCCTTGAGACAGCTATTTTGTTCAGCATTGTTGAAAGGTCTAGTAATTATATCTTTGGGAATATCATCCCCTCCCCTCAAAGCCCTCAGGGCAGGGGCTGCAAGTTGGACAATTTGTCTGTCATTTAGATATAGTTTATAATGTATTAAAGGTAATTACTTGGCTAAAAAAAAAAAAAAAAAAAAAAAAAAAAAAAAAAAAAAAAAAAAAAAAACTGGCTTCCTAATTTAGTAACTGAAATAAATGAGCACATGAAAAAGGTCTAGACCTTATTCATCCATCCAATTACCTATATCCAATCCAAAATAGAGCAAAATTAGCACTAATAAGTATAAGTCATTGTCCCAAAACCAAGCCATAGCACCTTAAATCTACAACAATTTAATATTCCCTGGTGATCACCACATATCCAGGCCCATCTGATGGAAAATCATTGCCTATATAGGTTTCAGCACTTAAATTTCATTACCCAGGCAAAATGAGTGTGCCATGCCATAATATGGCATACCCCCATGTAGTGACACCTGTGGAATACCTATGAACAAAAACCAAAATACCCCAAAAATATAAAAATATACCCAGAAAATTTTTTTTAGCTT
The DNA here is from genome assembly GCF_049724085.1 of Artemia sp. Qi Xiang Cuo. Classification (NCBI taxonomy): domain Eukaryota; kingdom Metazoa; phylum Arthropoda; class Branchiopoda; order Anostraca; family Artemiidae; genus Artemia; species Artemia sp. Qi Xiang Cuo. Next base: position 14,563,286 of record NC_142805.1, read on the forward strand.
TCCTAGGCAACCTTTGACTAGCACCAAATCACACTAAACACATCTAAAACTCTGAAAGCATAACTTTCAGCCATTATAACTCCAGTTATTTGCATAACACTAACAATCCACCAGAACCTTTTCACTTTCACTCAATTTTTAAGAAATTGTTATTCTTTACTTATTTTCTACACCTGTTTTTAAAATCAATGTAACTAGTACAAATTCTTGCATATCTAAAAAGTTGGGGAAAATAAGAAGAATATGTTATATTCAAATGTATATAGTGTATTATTAGGTGCAACATTAATATCTAAATCTAGAAAACAGTCATAATTGCCATTCCCTTTGCTAGATTCCAGCTTTAACTCTGGTGAATATACTTTATTTGAAATCTCTAAAAAATCTGAACAATTTATTACCAGTAGATCATCTAAATATCCTTTATTACTTGAAAGCAAATATTTTATGGTGCCTGGATTCTTTTTATCCATCATATAATCATATTCTAAATAGCTTAAAAACAGGTCCGCTATAACTGGACTGGCATTATGTTATTGAGAGAGGTAGGCTTGTTTGACCTTTACTTTCCAAAAAAACTTTATATTCAGGTAAGCTTTTCAGGGAATGCTAAGGGTGGTGCTGACCTAAATCAATGCATGTTACCTGCAGATAGGTTATCAAAAAGGTGTAATGCAGGAACAACTGAGTATGCTGATCTGGAACTTTTAAGAAATGACAATGGAGATGATTAATTGATCAAAACGTCAATGTTTGCATGCTACTACCACTAAAACCATTGCTTTTGCAGCAAGTGCTGCCAAGGTTGAGGATATTGAAATGAACATCTGAAGAAATGTTGAGGGGAAAGTTGAACTAAATCAAACCACACTATGAGCATACAGATTGCTGATACAGGCATATTTTGGTTAGTTCATCTACACTTACACTGCCACTGATGCTCCTACTACTACTAGTACTATTTAAGGATATATATGAGGTGAACATTTGGTAGAATATTACCTTAAATTGCATCTTGGAGCAATCTAAGGATTTCTCCTTGTAGATCTCCAGTGTTGATGATTTAAGCTGTTTTCAAAATTTTTAAGTGACCAGGTGCAGCAGGCTGATCTATATCTTCCCAGTTGAGTTTACTCTCTATGGAATCACTCGGCATCCAACCTTTGTTTGAATAAGTCAATGGAGTCATCAGTAACTGTTTCTTCAAAGAGTTAATTCCAACTGTTGACTATTCTTAAGAAAAGAATTGCATGCAGACTCTGGATAGGGTAGACTGCTCAACTAGTTTCAGGTGATGACCTCTAGTTCTTGAATTAGGACCAACAGTAGGAAATAATGCTGGGAGAGAATTAGCCCTCATTAACTTACAAGCATCGCCTTTTTCTCCTGTACACAAGTGTTGGTAGCTTCACTAGTCTTGCAAATATTGTGTTTGATCTAAATCAAAACACAGTATGTGTGCACAGATTGTCAAAAGGACATATCTCAAGAACAGATTTGGGTATTAAGTTGGAACTCTCAGAAAATGCATAAAGGGGAAGATCAAAAAGCAATATGTGCATGATTCTACTAATACTACTAATCTACTAATGCTACCACCTCTGCCACATTTACTACTACTATAGCTACTGCTGCTATTGCAACTACTTGTCAGGCTAAGATCATTAAGATGAGAATCTCAGGAAGTATAAGAGAACATTGTTTATTGAAAGGTTTTACCAGCAATCTCATAGTAATGGCTAATTCTATTAAGTTCCAACTTGCAAGACTTTAGGAGAGGGATGTTCAACTGATAAAAGAGGAATATGTAATACTGTTGCTGCTTCTAGTACTGGTGCTATTATTATTTATATAACTACTAATTCCACTAGTGCAACTAATATTACAGCTATGGCTAAGGATATGAAGGTGAAATTTTCAAGGAAGGTGAACTAAATACTCTGTATGTCTACAAGTTATTAAAAGGGTGTATCAGCAATAGTGTAAGAACATATTTGATTTGTGAAGTTGAAACTTACAGGGCCTGTTGGGGAAGATGTTGAACTAACCAAAAGTCAATGTTTGTGTCCCAATGCTACTACTTCTAAAGGTAAGACATGTTCTATAAATCCTACTACTTCTTCAGGTTGTACAATTTATACTGGCACTACTACCACTAAAGCTAAGGGTAGTAAGGCAAAAATTATGGGGAATATTGGAACTATATTGAACTAAATCCAAAACATACTATGCCTTTACAGATAGTAAAGAGGAAGAATCAGTAAAGTTGTAGGGACAATCTATGGTATTAACTTAGAACCTCCTGTATGCGTTGAAGGGGATGTTGAAGAATACCAAAGTTGCTATTTATATATTGCAACTACAACTATTGCTACTATGCAAGCTAATGATAACAAAGTAAAGGTATTCTTCACTGAATACTGCAGTGAATGTTGAACTCAACAAAACCCAACTATAAGTAATGAATAAAAAAATTATTAAGACTTTAAGGAAGAAATATTAGTGCACGTATATTAAACTGTCAATCTGCATTCATTTTTTTCAGTAAAGTGCAACTTATGTTCTGGTCTTGGGAAGGCAATGGGACTGTCAGCTCTATTTATGTCAATTTCTGCTTGTTTTGAGTTTAACTTGGTTATTCAGTTTTTGAAATCACTAGTTCTTAGTTTCTTACAATCACATTTGGTTGTTGTCACAAATAGTTGCAAATTGTCCCAGTGCAATTACAAATAACTTTAGTTTTCATCACAGTTAGAAGTAGTTGCAGATGCAAATGCAAGTAGTCACTGCCAGAATCTCAAGCTTTTATAGTTGTAAGCTGTTATGATCGCAGTTGCAATAGATGTTGTAAGTAATTGCACTCACAAGTAGTTTCTTTCCCAGTTTAAGTTGTGAGTAGACACACTTGCAAATAATCACAATTACTTTTGGCTGCAGTACCAGTCAAAGTTGCTAGTAATCACAAGTAGTTATATTTTCATTCTCACTTAGTCACAGTTACAAGTATTTGCAGTTGCAGTTGTACTAGCAATAGTGGTCCCCAAAGTTTCTAGTTAATGCTCTTCACTGCTCCTAAGGTTTTTGAAGATGCATCATTTTTGCTAATTAATAGAGAATAGTGTATTTTGATTCAGTTTAACATGCCCTGAATTTTTTCCTCAATCCCCTTAGCCTTTTCATACTCACCCAAGATTGACTATTCAACCCTTTTAAATGATAAAAACTGTATTTAACAATGAGTAGACTGTGTAATTTAAAACCCTCTCTCTTGGGACTGTTTGTATGTTTGTAGAGGGGTAGGAGGGCATGGCATCAACCATAGGCATAGTTGCTAGATCTTTTGTGGATTTTGAACAAAATGACTAGTTCAGTAGCCTATTTTGATTAGTATGAAGGGGAGGGGATATCTAATAAAGAAAATTCAGACGCTTCACTCTTAGAGCAGTTTTTAATAGGCCCTGGAATTTTATACTTTATATCCTCTTGCATTCCTGGAACTCGTGGATTTGCTCTTTTGATAACCATCATGAGCAGTTTTTTCTTTTCACTTTTTTCCAACATCCCCTTCTGTATTTCCTTAATGAAGCTGCAGTAGCAATCAGTCGCCTTCATATTCTTAGTTGTAGTAGTAGAAGTAGTTGTATGTCTTATATTACTATTAACAGTAGCATTAGTAGTAGTATTCACACATTTACTTTTTGGTCTGTTTAATGTCCCCCTTATAATGTACCTGAAGTTTGAACTGAATACACTAAAATGTTACTAAGTAATTTCTGATGTGTCCTTTTGACAACTTATATGCACATTGTGTGTTTTCATTTAGTTCCACTTTCCTGTCAAAATTGTCACAATAATATCCTCAGCCCTAGTAGTAGTTGCAATAAAAGTTTTAGTTGTTGTAGCAGTAGTAGTAGTAGTGGTGGTGATGGTAGTAGTAGTAGTAGTTATTTGACCTTTCAACTATGCTGAACAAAATGGGTATCTCAAATTTTTTTTGATGCCTTTGGGGGAAACAGGTGTTTGGGTGGGGCTGGCTGCTTTCAAATCAATATTAAATCTGTAAAAGGGCAGTAGAACTTCCCATTTTTAATTTAAAAAGCACTTTGGAAGATTTCTACAACTCCTTCCATCCAAAGTACTTGGGTAAAAAAAAAATAACAATACATTCTGCCCATTTTGCTCTTTTCTTTTGCTCTTTACTTTACAATACAATAGCACTGTATATTATGAAATCTGTTAAATATTTTTCATTCCCTTGTAATTATTTGGAAGCTGGAAACTTTTTGTAGAAACTAAAGATTTGCAAGACGTTGTTGGGGGACAGACCAACAAAAAACCTAATATATTTACAATAAGACCATACTTATTGCCAGGTTTTTTCAACTACTTTCTAGGCTTTATGCTCCTTCTTTTCTTTTTTACTTTATTAATTCTTTGGGTTTTAGGGATTTCCAATTACCTGGAACAGTCCAGGGATTCAGACAGTGCAATTTACTCAATTGACAAAATATGGAAGAATTGGATGTCTTTGCCATCACTGCTGTTAAGCAAGGTACTTTTTACTATGGGTTTGCTGAGGGAATTTGGTGCTTATTTGTCTGATTTGGGATCCAAAGTTAGGAGAGTTGTTAAAATTCCCACTTATCTCGGCTAGTTTTACTTGAAACCTAACATGAAGCCTAACTATTATAGATTAAATCAAATTCTTTGAAAAAAATTTACATTTTCAAACTATTGTCTTGCTAATCATGCGTTTTATTACTTTAAAGCAATATAGTTGTCAGGTACCACAGAATAACCAATGAAACAAAGAAAATATTTGAGGTAAAGGTTTCCAAAACGAAAGTTATTTTAATTTTACAAAAGGAGAAATTGACTGTTGCTGACAATTTTATTCTGCTTGTTCTGTTGGCGATTTGTTAGACAAATAAGAGTAGAAGGCTGCAGTCAGAACTAGTAATCCCTTTTTAGAAGGAGAGCGCACATGCTAACTGAGTGTTTGGACACTCATACCAGTGGGCTACTAATTTATTTAATCTCTTAAAAAATGAGCTATCTTTCACTTAAAAGAGGTAGAAGATCCAGGTCCACCGCAATTACGCCTTGAAAATAGGGCAGCCAGGATATATCCAGAGAAAAATCTAGAGATTGAAACACCCCCAAGAAATTTCTTGTGTTCCAAAATCAGTACTGTAGCTGTTATAAACAAGTTATGCGTCATTGAGTTCACACTATTCAGACTGTCCACTCAAAATTAATCTCGATCTTTACATAAAATTTATATAACATAAAATATGTAACTTTTTTCAACATAAAGTTTGAAACGTTTTTTATACTAATGAGAAGAGACAAAAACTACAAAAGTAATTAAAAAAAAAACATAAATATTGGGAAGTATGTCAAGCATCTAAGCTTTAGTAAAAACTTTCCTATCTCTTCTTTTCAGTGGGGGTCGTTTGGGGGTGGGAAGGGGGGGGCCGTTGCCCCACCCCCCAATAAATTGCAAAAAAACTATTATATAGCCCATGCCCCTTGACTCTCTGGATGTGGAACTTTTTTGCCCCCTCAACAAAAATGCTGGAGCTACACCCCTGCTTCTTTCTGAAGCTTGCATGTATAAAAAGTCGAAAAAATTATGGTGAAGAAATTTGACAATTTTGATTCTAATGGTGCTTTTTTTGTTTGCAATTGGTGCCAATTTCCAGAGTGTTCCAGCTCTTTTCCAATTTCCATCAATCTGCTTTCCTTAGAAGCTTTTACTATTATTGCAAACCGAAATAATAGTTATGTAAGCTGTGTGTCACGAAATAACTTGAAAAGGTAAATTACTCTGACCACACTTTTTTTTCAAAACAAGTTAAGTTTTCTAGATCTGTGGGTGATTGTTTGCTCTTGACTGGATAGCAGGTAATATTTAGAAAAGCTTTTGCCAGATTATCCTTGCAACAATGTCAGATTTAAATAATTATCTCTTTTTTGAGCCTCTTATTATACGTTTTTTATACATTCTTATTATACGTTTACGAGCTCTAGATGCCTAGAGGATCAGTTCCCCTCTACCTATGCATGAAGTACCATTTAAAAATTATGTGACATTTAAAATATTTATTATAAATAAGAGACATTTTGTAGTGAACTATTTAATGTGATTTTTAATCTAATGTTTTTAGAAGCAGAAGATACATCATCAAATGATAATAAAGATATTTTTGGAAGTTCCCATCCTATGGTATTTATGGAAAATGAAGCCGATGTTTTCGCTTTTTCTCCTGGTACTTTGGTCAATTGTCAACATAATACTGGCCTTCTTAAACTGGAGTCGAACATTGACGAGGACAAGGGTATGCTTCAAATTTTCTGATCTATTCCTGTGTTTTTCCATGTCCAGAGTGGAATATTGAATTTCGAACTTTTTTTTAAATTGTGACCTGGCGTCAGAGATAGGTGTTTGTTGTGTCTGAGTGCACTTACCAAATTTAAATAGAAATATCTTGTAAATTAATGGTCTCAGATGGTTTTAATTATTATGCCATCAAATTTTACATCCTAATTAAGTCCCTGATAACATGATGAGCTTAATTTAGTTTGAAGTTTTTGCTTCTACCTAAATTTGCACTAGTGACTAAGACCTTTTTGGCCAGTGACTTAAATTTATTGGATGTTATGTTGATGATTCTTTTAAAAGCTTTTTTGCCATATTCAGCATTTGGATTTGAAGGACAAAGATAAAAAGTTTGCTTTCAGGATTATTATATTTGCTGCATGTTACATTACAAGTATTTTACAGTTGTTATGGTTTTTGTAGATCAAGTTTGTTTAGGCTTGATGTGCTTCTTTTTTGCGGCTATTCTGTATGGACTGTAGCATCGTTTATAGTCTAGTTTAGTCTATTTTAGTTTATTATATTACTGTTTAGTTTATTATAGTATAATAAACTATAGTATAGTTTATCTATTACTTTATTAATTGCTTGAAGCGCTTAAATTTTTCATAAAAAAGAATAAGGTCATGTATTTGTGAATCTAGAAATAATTCCTTGTAGAATTAAGATATTTCGAAAATTGTTTTCCAAAATTAAGAATTAAGATATTTGGAAAATTCCTTTCCAAAATTAAGGCTCTTAACGAATTTTCCTTACTTTCAGTTGACAAATCTTGTTTTTTCTTTACTTAATTTCTGATTGTTTTTTAAATTGGGAATTTAGAATTGGGAATATGGTATATGGAATTCCATCTAGAATTAAGATATTTGGAAAATTGTTTTCCAAAATTAAGAATTAAGATATTATAAGTTCATGCATTTGTGAATTTAGAAATAGGGAGGAAGTCTTATCATGAGGCCTTCCTTCTAGAATTAAGATATTTGGAAAATTCTAAGGGTATTCATCTTTTCTGTTTCCCAATCAGATCCTACAAATCTTAGTAACGCCACTGCTTGTATCTCTTTGATAGGAAACTCATTTATGAGACTGTTGACAAGAGTACGTTAGATTCAATGAAAATCAAATTAGATGAACAGTTTATAATACGCAAAAGAAAATATAACCACTGCTGAGCTAAAAACAGTGTTTTCTTTAGCACGTCAAATTAAAATGGAAAACTTGTATGAAAAAAGGAAAAATCTTTAGATTTCTAGGGTACAAGGTTACTATGGGCCCCCTCTTCCACTCCTTGTATATGTTATATTTAGACATTTAATCAAATTAAACACAAACAAATTTCATGTTTTGAAAGTCCATAAATAAGAAATACAGAATCTACCGTTTCTGATTGTTTTTTTTCCTAGGAAGGACATGAGGGGGGGGGGGGGTGGAAACTGTTAGGTTTTAACGCCAATTTTTTCACTTTCGGAAGAGAACTTATAACGCTTAAAAATATAGTGTCAACTAATTTTATAATTATATATAATATTTTTAATTTAACCAACATGGTTTTTCACTTTTTTTTCGTGATTTACCACCCTCCCCCAATATCATTTCCAAAGGGATTCCTGTGAACATGATTCTTATACAGCTTGCATCATACAAAAAGTATATCATTGGTAATTCGATGTGTGTGTGTTTGTGTCTTGATTTTTACCTGTGTTTGCGTTTATGTATTTATTGCGCTCCTCAGTATAATCCTACTAAGGAACTAAAAAGACTAATCCGCCTTTCCATAGTAAATTTACTACGAAAAAGGAATAGCATTCTACCAGAATTAAATTAAATGAAACCAATTTATTAGATACCTATACAACATAGAATAAGTTCGTAAACGAATAAATCAATGCATACGCGTACTAATGATCGTATTTTGGGAGAAATATTACCTGTTGGAGGCATGTGCAGAGGCAAATCTCCAGTATTTTTGTTGGGGGGGGGGGGGCAAGAACGGCCCATATCCGGATAGTAAAAGGGTATGGGATGTATAATAATTTTTTCCTTCACATTATTGGAGGGGAAACTGCCCCCCCCTTGCCACCCCCAAACGACGCCCCTGGGCATGTGGATATATAAACATCAAAAATTTAAACAAGTTGTATGGAAATACAAGAAAAGCAAGAATAAGAAAAAGTTCGCGATTTTACAGCAAGAGTCTAAAGACCCTCATCTATCATAGATACCTCCATTAAAATGCAGCAATGAAAGCAAACGACCTATAATCTCTTGTTTATGATATTTTCGTTTGACAAACGGCCTTCACATGAACAAGTAAACAGAGCCGGATAAAGAACTATTTGAGCAATTGGGCCCAATCGCGCCCCACGTTATAATGGGCCACACAATGCCATCAAAATGGAATCAATTTTTTCAATATTATGAAATATTCTTACAATTCATGTAACCGTTGCCCCTGGAGAGGATCGTTTTCTAGGCTAAAACTAATAAAAAAAACTATCTTATCAAACAGTTCGTGATAACGAACTGTAAGTAAGGAGCGACACGGCTCAATAGTAACCGAAACTGTAAAAAACGGAATTTTGATACTGATAGATATATCAAAAGAATTGGCTCATTATGCTGATTAAAAATATGAGGTTTTGTTAAGTTTTTTGCTACAAGCCTGAGAAAAATTGCCTGATTTTTGAAAAGAGAGACATCATCCCCTAAAATTCAAAGAATCTAATTGAAAATCACACCATCAGATTCAGGCGTATCAGATGATCCTACTGTAGAGGTTTCAAGTTCCAATCTGAAAAAAGTGTAATTTCGTATTTTTTGCCAGAAGAATGATCCCAGATTCGTGTTAATTTGTTTGCTTGTTTTTTCTCAGAAGTGATCGTATCGGCCCAGTGGTTCTAGAATGTCGGGAGAGAGCTCTTTCGAACCGAAATTAAAAGTTCTAATGCTTATTAAAGTTACCAAAAAGATTGGAGGGCAACTTGTCTCCCTCCCACGCCCCCTTTTTCCCAAAACCGGCGATTCAAATTTTGAGATGGCCATTTTGTTCAGCATAGTTGAAAAACTCAATAACTATCGTTTGTAGATAACATGACCCCCCCCCCCCACAGCCCCTTGGGAAAGGACTTTAAGTTATAAATTTTGCCCATTGTTTACATATAGTATTTGTTATTGGGAAGTATGCATACTATTTTTTAGGGGGGGGGGGGCAAATTTTCTGCTGGGATGATTTTCCATTAGAGGGAAGTTTCCAGGGGGGGGTGAACTATTTAGGGCAATTATACCATGGGGGACTTTCTCAGAATTCCTATACGAAATTATTTTTATATGTCTTCCTTTATCTTTGCCGACTCAATTTTACGCACGGAGATATTGAGGGTAATCGTCCTGGGTAAGTGTTTACTCGGATTGAATTGTTTAAGGGATATTTCCGTGAGAAAAGGATTTTTTCGTGGAGGTGGAGCCAGTTTTTTGGCATTATTTAAAGAACGATCAGAAATTAAGTAAAGAAAAAAACAAGATTTTTAGCTGAAAGTAAGGAAAATTTGTTAAGAGCCTTAATTTTGGAAAAGAACTTATATGAGCAATGTCATATTTATGAGCATATTTCAAAAGCACAAATACGTCATTTCACCTCAGGAGCTGTTCTATCATTTTCAGTATGTATGACGCATGTAAAAATGCACAAAAAACATGGCTAAGTAAAAAATATCAAATATAATGATTCTATTTACAAAAGGCATTTTCAGAAGTTTGATAATATCTCGGTAACATAAATTGATTATTGCTCAAAATGAACAAACTAGACCATCAAATAAGACAAGATCAAGAAGACGACCTTAGAAACTTTAATTTGCAATCGGTGAAAAGGAACATCGTAGACCATCAAATGTAACAAGACTAATCCAAGCAGCCAAGACAAAGGGCATTGGAAAAATATCTAAAGTAATGATAAACGAAAATGAATAAAAAAAATTTGTCTGAATACTGGTGAAAAAGACAATTACGAGTCGAAAGCGAAAGTGAAGAAAAAAGAACATGCGTTAATAGTTAAGCGGCAGCGAAACTTACAATGGTTCAAAAACGAAACTGAAAAAAAAAACAAATTAATACGTGATTTAAAGATAAGTGGCAATGTAAATTATAACGAGTCAAAAACGAAAGTGAAGAACAACTTATATGCGGTCACTGAAAAAATGCCTGAAGTAATGATGAACGAAATTGAAGGAAAAAGAAATATGCGGTTAAAAGATAATCGGTTGCGAGACTTACAACGAGGCAAAAAAAATGAAGAACAAAAAAAATGTGGTTACAAGACATACGACAACGGAAATCAGGATGAATCAAAAATGAAAGTGAAGAACAAATAAATGTGTGGCCAGAAGATATGTGACAGCGGAGATATTAGAAAAAATATTATGAGACACAAACAACTATAATAAAGGTTACATGAAAATGCGAAAAATCGAAGATAATATAAATCAACCTGCTGCTTCACTTGAGCAACAACCTTTGATATGAAATAAGTGACAATTAAAATCGGTATACAAAAGCCTACCGCGTAGTCGTTCTCGTGACCGGCGTCGAAGCTGCCGTCCTAAACTACCCAAAGAAAAAGGTGGAATATCGGGGGGCTTTCTACTCTCTTAAATCATTTACACCAGATAGTGCATACCAAATGTGGAGGAAGTGGGCAAAGAACAGCGGAGCTGTGAGAACTATATCAAAAGTTGTGGAACTGTGTCAAGCATGGTAAAACTAAAGAGCCGTAATAACCACATCACAAATAAATAATCATATCAAAAATACAAGTACATCAAATTGCATCAAACACAAAGATTTACTTATTCCAAATCAGTATTTTTTCAAAACTGCTGTTTTCATGCGCTGAGTTCCTAGTAGATTCACCGTTGTCTCCCGGTCCCTTCTGTGTATTTGTTTTATTGCTCTTCACTTCAACTAGACTCGACCTTCTTTTTCCCCTCTTTTTGTTTCTTGAGACGAGCTTGGCTCCCTGATTTTCATATTCTCTGAGACCACAGGCTCTCTGATTTGCCTTACCAACCTCGAGTCTCAAATCTTAGGTTGTAAGGATTCGTTCCAGAAAGCTTCAAGCATTGGAAATATTTTCGACCAGTGTTCTTTTGACCGGTGAACCTGTAATTATTTCCCAGTCGTCAATGGAATTATAAACTATTAAGTGGCACATTTTCTATCTAGTATCTCGAGTTTGATTCTTAAATACCAGAAGAACCATCACAACTTCCCAAATTCTCTGCTTCGTTTATTTACTGAAAGTTCCTCTGTAATTTCAGATGACGTTAACAAATCATATTTTTGTTCTCCACTCTGCACCTTCCTAAGAAATTAAAAATAAAACATAAAAAGAATGCTGGTTGATAAACCTATCCTTCACAAAATATATACACATAAGAGAAGTGATGTATTGGAAGTACCACTACTACTGCTAACAACTCACTGCAGCACCAAGCCACCTGAGGCCAACACAGCTACGCACACTCTCCTCCATCTTAATCTATTCAAAATTTTATTTTTACGCCCTTCCAGAAAGCTCACATTTCCTTTAAATCTATTTTTACGACATCGTTCCACCCCAACTGCGGAAAACCTGCTTTTTGTTTAGCCCTAGGCGGTTAGCTATAAAAAAGACAGCCTTCAGCAATCTGTCATTTTCGCCCAAAGAAGGTGCCCAAGCCATCTCAACCTTTCTCTCATTGTAGCCCTAGAAAGCGGGATTAAACCACACTGGGACAGATCCGGATTGGCTACTCCTTCTCAATTTATTAATATACCAGTACAATAATTTACTATTACGCCGTCTAGCTGCATCTTCAAGATCCTCGGTAGTTTTATCCAAGCTCTCCACTTCATATCTCCTTTGTTCATATTTTATCCTTTCTCTACTTTCTTTACATTCCTCTTATTTTCATATGATCTATTTGAAGTGCTCTGTTTTATACAGCTCATAAGAATAGACATAGCTTTACAAATCTCAAAAGTAGCTTAGGGGTATATATTTTTGTTCCGTACAGAAACTACTACAAAAAAAGTCAAAATAAAGCTTATTGCATATCATTATATACCAGAATTCCAGTGTCAAGGCCCTGGGATGTCTTCTGCAGAGCTATACAGGTCTTTCAGCTGGAAACCAGGTGCTAGAAAGGCTCCTCTAGCCCCCCCCCCCCTTCTCCAAAAAACAAAGCAAAAAAAGCTTTTAAACTTGTTCGCCTCCTCTGTTGGATATCCTAAAGACAAGTAGTTAATCTTCGTCCAAATCATGAAACATCCTATCCCCTGAATAATATAAATTTCTATTGTTTGTGTAGAGCTTGTTGGGTTTTTTTCATCCTACTCCACAAAATTACATTGTACGTGCCTGGGAAGCCTAACCGTGAATTTGTCTCCTAACCATTGTATATATAAAAAAAGTTTTTTCCCATAAATTTCACATTGAAGGAGATGTAAAACCAGAACCCATCGTAAGTGACTTTAAAATCTTCTGGACTGGATGGAATAAACCTTGTATAGCAATATTAGGGCCGTTCTTTTACTCATCATTGTTCTAAGATCTTACATCTTTTAACAAAGAACGCTTAAAAGTGAAACCTTAGCACTAAGATTTTACATCTTATAGCGTTTTTTTGCAAACGTCTTTCATCTTTCTGCTCTGATCAGCAGTCTAAGAACAATGATGGGTATATCATCAAAGTTCTCTCATTATTGTTCTATGTGGCAGAAAGATGAGCTGTAAGATCATAGAACAATGATGAGTTAAAAGAACGGAAATCTTTGCAGAAAGATGTGAGATCTTAGATGCAAAATTTTAGTGGAAAAGAATGGGCCTATTTACTTACCGGGTATTTTAGTTTTAGCCAACTTCTGTTTTGCCACCTCTGCTCATAGCTCAAAGGTCCTCTTGACAGCTTCAATCCAAAAGTCATAGTGATATACAGAACAGAGTCCAATGAAAATTGAGGGGTTTCTTCCTATTGGCTGACGTAATAACGATACCAAGTGGGAAACTGTGGGAAAATAAAGTAAAAATCAGGCAATTTTTTAACTTGTATTTTTTTTTTCTTTTACATTTAAATAGTTGAAATTAAAATTTGTGTCTTTTTAAGGGAAATTCTGTTATCTTTTTTAATGAAACGCTGTTCCGTTTAAGCTTGTTCGGGGGTCACAGGGTAGGTGTTTGTTGTATTTGAGTGTACTGACTTCAACTGAAAAGAAATGTTTAGTAAATAATGGCCCCGAATTGTTTTTGTTATAAAGATATAAAATTTGTATTTCCTCTATCTTCTGTAAAAAAAAAAAAAAATTAGAGTGCGTCAAATGAAGCTAAATCAGTAACTGTGTCCTTCTTAGCCACGTGCAGACCTTGGATCTTTTTTTTTTAGAGTTACCATAATTGTTCCATATTGCATAAAAAATATTCTATACTTATTATAGGCGAATTATATTCTTGATACTTGATTTGCTTTTTTTTTCTTGCAACTATTAAAGTTTGTCTTATTAGTTTTGATTGTCTTAAAGCCCTTCATTTTTTCACAAAAGAAATTAAGTTCACGGAATTATGCTGGTAAAAAAGGGCAGGAAATTGCATCATTATACCTCCTTTCTAGAACTAAGATGTTTGGAAAATATGTAATGTACGTGTGGAAGATTTTACTAAAAAGGGCTTTGTCAGAAATTTGTTATTTGCTTGTAACATAAATCCTTTATTGCTTTGATTACTCTTGACAAGCTATTCATACACAGTGTAGAATTGTTCAATATGTTACATAAAATAACAAAATATACAAAATTATTAGATATAAATATACTTATTCTATTTAAAGAAGCTACATTAATGGACTAATGTAGGGTGTTAACATAATAGTATTATAGTACAGCGATAATTTTAAAACAACCGAAGTTTAGGTAATTTGATGCACAACCTGAAACATAAAAATTATAAATTACAGAATAAAGAAACGATTAAAGAATAATACCATGAAACTGGCTTATTGTAAATTAACTACTAAGTTTAAAAGTCCTTGAAATTGAAGTTTTAATAATTTTGTTGTTAAAAAATATAAAAACTGAGTTGTGCACCAAATAAAAAAGGGTTTAAAAATATAACACTGGGTAATGTATTTTAAGTGAATTTTATATTATTTTAGTTCTCCCTGCTGTAATGCAACACCTCAGTGATGTCAGAAAACATGAAATTGGATTACCTAGCATGCCAGGCCATATAAGAATATGTGCAACAAAAGAAATGAATTTGAATTGTCAAAATGAGATGTTTAGTTCAATTTGTGTATTTACTGAGAATTATGTGGAAAAACAGGAGGTTTTTCATACTGAGGAAAAACCTGTTGAACACGCCACTTGTGAGAAAGCATTCTGGCAAAAAACCAATCTACCTAAACCAAAAAGAACTCATACTAGAGAAAAAAGTTTTGAATGTGATATATGTGAAAACGTTTTACTTCAGATTCCGGTTTTTCTTATCATAAAAAAACTCATACTGGAGGAAAACCTTTCGAATGTGATATATGTAAGAAAAGTTTTACTGTTAGTGACAGTTTATTTCGTCATAAAAAAACTCATACTGGAGAAAAGCCTTTCGAATGTGATAGATGTGAGAAAAAGTTCCGCCAAAAGCAGCACTTATCTAATCATCAAAGAACTCATACTGGAGAAAAACCTTTCGAATGTGATATATGTGACAAACGTTTTACTTCAGATTCTAGTTTTTCTTATCATCAAAAAACTCATAGTGGAGAAAAATCTTTCGAATGTGATATATGCAAGAAGCGTTTTATTGCTACTGAAAGTTTATTTCGTCATAAAAAAACTCACACTGGAGAAAGGCCTTTCGAATGTGATGGATGTGAGAAAAGGTTCCGCCAAAAGCAGCACTTATCTAATCATCAAAGAACTCACACTGGCGAAAAACTTCTGAAATGTGATATTTGTAAGACAGATTTTACTTCAAGTCTAGGTTTATCTGATCATCAAAAAACTCATACTGGAGAAAAACATTTCGAATATGATAGATGTGAGAAAAAGTTCAGCCAAAAGCTGCACCTATCTATTCATCAAAGAACTCATACTAGAGAAAAACCTTTCGAATGTGATAGATGTGAGAAAAAGTTCAGCCAAAAACACCACCTATCTAATCATCAACGAACTCATACTAGAGAAAAGCCTTTCGAATGTGATATATGTGAGAAAGGTTTTATTTCATTTAACAGTTTATCTTATCATCAAAAAACTCATACTGGAGACAAACCTTTTGAATGTGATATTTGTGAGAAAAAGTTCCTCTTAAAATCTACCCTATTGAATCATCGAAGAATTCATGCAGGAGAAAAACCTTTCGAATGTGGTTTATGTGAGACGACTTTCCGCCAAAAAAACCACCTATCCAATCACCAAAGAACTCATACTGGAGAGAAACCTTTTGAATGTGCTGTATGTCAGAAATGTTTTATTTCAAGTTCACATTTATCTCATCATCAAAGAATTCATACGAAGAAAAAGTTTCGAATGTGACATATGTAAGAAATGTTTTACTTTAAGTCACAATTTAATTCCTCATAAAAGAATTTTTATGAGAGAAAAACCTTTCGAGTGTGACGTATGTAAGCTAAAATATGGTAGGCCAAAAATCACTTATTCGTCAGAAAAACATAAGCTTAGTGATGATACGAATTAGGGCATACAAAACAGCATCCTAAAGCACCTACCTGCACCGCGCCTATTGTTATCAGTTACTTATCAGCTGATACCCTGACAAAAAGCTTTGGTAGGTCTGACTTATGGAATTTTATGTGTGATAGACTTCTATCAGTGCAATACATAGCTTTTTTTCTAAATCCAACATGCTACATACAGCCACCTTTTCCCCTCTGCATATTATTCCGGTACTGGATGAAGGACTAGGACACTGTCTAAAGTATTAAAACTTTTTCAAACCGTATCTATTCTTCCTTCCATATCTTTTATTTTACTTGTCAATCGGCTAATCTAGAATCTAATACTCATTCTTATATTTATTTAGACTTGGCAGTAACGATATTGGGCAGTAAATACTATGATTAGCTGTTTTTTTTTATAGAAGTAAGACTTAAAAATTGATGGCGATGCTCTCGAAGTCGAATACTGGTTGTAAATTTTAAGGAAAATAAGCGTGAAAATAGCCTAAGTCAAATTGATTTAAAATCTTTTCTGAGACTTAATCAAAACCTGGTGCAGAACCTTCTTTTATTACAATTATACATTCTTCAACTTCTTCTTTCACTGCCAATTCCAGCGAATCATATTCGTGTTCTATTAGTTGAAGACTGGTCTACTTGGCTAAGCTTGATAGTTCAGCCCTACACCAACCCTCAAACAAATTTTTGCTGCTGGTCTGCGATGCTTAACATTCCAAATAGTTTCCCCTATTTTCAAAATTTTCTTCTGTCCGTAAATCTCCAGTTCTGGAATCACGTCTAATTTTTTTTATCTAATATTCCTCATCAAGAAACTTATATCTCTCTATGTTCTATTGGCTTTTAGAACTAATCATGTGGTAAAGGGAGGGGTTATGGGCCCAGAAAAGAATCAAATAACTTTTTCTTTAACCAGTTTGAAACATGTTTATATCTCTAGAACATGATTGGAGTTTTGGAAGTAATCAATTCAGAAAATCGATCACTTCAACTTTCAAATGCGTTAAGGGTGGAATTTCTGTAGGGATACTGTAAATCACTAAGTTACATTGTTTTAATTTTACCTCCTTAAAGCCAATTCTCATGGAGGTTTCCTTGAGTTTCTTTTCTACCATATGGCTTGAAAAATATGCTCTGAATATATCTAATTCTCTCATAAAATGGATCATTCGCGACTGTATCAATCTTATTGGTAACTGAGGGACCAAATCTATTTTAAATTTAACCTTCTGCATAAACAAGAAAACAGCTGTGGGATCTGATGTATTTGAGGGTTATCAATTTATCATCCATTTTTCTTGTTTAAAAAGTGAATTTTGTTAAATCGCTTACCAAATTTTCTGCCAGAAATATTTTTGCCAATAGAGTTTTTATACGGGAATAAATAGATTAATATTCGTCCGTAACCATCCTTTGGGAGAAAAATGTAAAATCTCACTGTTTTACATATAGGGGCTTTAAATTTCTGAGTTAGTGTCAAGGCCTTCTCCAGGATTTTTTTTCTGGGGTGGGGGAATTACAAAAACTAAAGCAAAATTGCGGACGAAAGATTTGTTTAAATGCATTTAATTTAAGTTTTCACAAGTTGGACAAAAATTTCGGGGGGGGGGGGTCAATTTCAGTTTAAGGATATGAGTCTCACAATCGCTACGTGAGATAGAATATAAGTTCAGAAACAGACACAGATATTCTGAATGAAAAGAGCCCCTTTTTGTACCAATTAAAGTTTCCATGTATCAACACCACATCATAACTTGAGGATAAAAAAATTCTTATAATTGAATATACTTTTTTCTTTCTCTGTGATTCTTTTAGTTCTTCTGCCATTCAGTCACAGATCATCGTTAATTTACAGCTCAGCAACAAAAATAACAAGTAGCAAAGTCAGAAGAGAAGAAGCGCTGACAATCTTATTTACAGCACCTATCTACTTTAAGAATATCAGTCTCAGTATCCCTCCGAGGTATGGAATATAAGCTTAAAGAAAGTGAAATAAAGATATTTCGGGGAGTGCCTGTCGGTACCTACTTTCTTAAACCGGCACTCAGGTATATACGTATAGTGGTCTCTTCCTTAATCAGCATCAAGCTGTAATGTCTATCTAGAGACGGGCATTACCAGTCTGTACCTACTTTCTTAAACCGGCCCTCAGGTATGTAAGTATAGTGGTCTCTTCCTTAATCAGCATCAAGCTGTAATGCCTATATAGAGACGGGCATTTCCAGTCTATAACTACTTTCTTAAACCGACACTCAGGTATATATGCAAAGTGGTCTCTTCGTTAATCACCATCAAGCTGTAATGCCTATCTAGAGACGAGCATTACCAGTCTGTACCTACTTTCTTAAACCGGCACTCAGGTATATACGTATATTGGTCTCTTCCTTAATCAGCATCAAGCTGTAATGTCTATCTAGAGACGGGCATAACAAGTCTGTACCTACTTTCTTAAACCGGCACTCAGGTATATACTTATAGTGGTCTCTTCCTTAATCAGCATTAAGCTGTAATGCCTATCTAGAGACGGGCATTACCAGTCTCTACCTACTTTTTTAAACCGACACTCAGGTATATATGCAAAGTGGTCTCTTCCTTAATCAGCATCAAGCTGTAATGCCTATCTAGAGACGGGCATTACCAGTCTGTACCTACTTTTTTAAACCGGCAATCAGGTATATACGTATAGTGGTCTGTTCCTTAATCAGCATCAAGCTGTAATGCCTATCTAGAGGCGGGCATTACCAGTCTGTTCTTACTTTCTTAAACCGGCACTCAGTTATATACGTATAGTGGTCTCTTTCTTAATCAGCATCAAGCTGTAATGCCTATCTAGAGACGGACATTACCAGTCGTACCTACTTTCTTAAACCGGCACTCAGGTATATACATATAGTGGTCTCTTCCTTAATCAGCATCAAGCTGTAATGCCTATCTAGAGGCGGGCATTACCAGTCTGTTCTTACTTTCTTAAACCGGCACTCAGGTATATACGTATAGTGGTGTCTTTCTTAATCAGCATCAAGCTGTAATGCCTATATAGAGACGGGCATTACCAGTCTGTACCTACTTTCTTAAAACGACACTCAAGTATATATGCAAAGTGGTCTCTTCCTTAATCAGCATCAAGCTCTTATGCCTATATAGAGACGGGCATTACCAGTCTGTACCTACTTTCTTAAACCGGCAATCAGGTATATACGTATAGTGGTCTCTTCCTCAATTAGCATCAATCTGTAATGCCTATCTAGAGATGGGCATTACCAGTCTGTACCTACTTTTTTAAACCGACACTCAGGTATACATTCAAAGTGGTCTCTTCCTTAATCAGTATCAAGCTGTAATGCCTATCTAGAGACGGGCATTACTAGTCTGTACCTACTTTCTTAAACCGGCACTCAGGTATATACGTATAGTGGTCTCTTCCTTGAGCAGCATCAAGCTGTAATGCCTATCTAGAGACGGGCATTACTAGTCTGTACCTACTTTCTTAAACCGACACTGAGGTATATACGTATAGTGGTATCTTCCTTAATCAGCATCAAGCTGTAGTGCCTATTTTGAGGCGGGCATTACCAGTCTTTACCTACTTTCTTAAACCGACACTCAAGTATATGTGCAAAGTGGTCTCCTCCTTAATCAGCATCAAGCTGTAATGCTTATCTAGAGACGGGCATTACAAGTCTCTACTTACTTTCTTAAACCGGCACTCAGGTATATACGTGTAGTGGGCTCTTCCTTAATCAGCACCAAGCTGTAATGTCTATCTAGAGACGCTGTTATCCTGGATTGGCGTGTGGCTAATTTGACGAGTCACGGAGCTGTTTTAAGTGTAAGATATTATCGCTGTGAATGATCAAATAATACAGTATCTAACAAATTCAGCATTAAGACAAAGTCAAATTGGTTTTGGTATTTATCCCACTTATATGAGTAGTCATAAAGGCCCATTACGGCGAAAAGTAGTAAAACCTTTATTGCTTTTCTCTTGAGTTTTTTTTTTTACTTGCATGTGATTATTTTAAAAATAAGTAGACCTTGATACTTCCCTTTGGCATTATTTGTTGTGCTGCTTATAAAGTTTACTAGAGGTTTTAAAGATAATCAGTAAAAAAAATAAAAAGTAAAGTGTACAAATTATTTTTGAAAGAACTATTTTGATAATGTATAACTGGTCTAATATGATTGGGCCATAGAGCTCACAGACTCTTATACTTTTTTTCTTTTTTAACTTGCTCTTTATTTTAGTGTGTTACAATAAAATATTTGATCCAAAAAATAAGAAATTTCTATAAAACTCAACGTTTATGTTTATAAATTACTGGTACCTTTATAAAGATACCTGTTGCTCTGTTCAATTCATATACGAGCTCTAGTAACTTCTAAAGGACTGGAGGTGAATTTAGGGCCTAGCTCCCCTCTCTGGTGCTTATTTTCATTACGTAATCCTCTCGCAACTTTTTTAACTATTTGAACAAAGTTTTGGCCTATTCAATGAGTGACAACTCTGTAGCGTTGCCTATAGTAGACGGTCAAAAGGCCTTTGTTTGTTACTATTGTTCGTTTTTTTCGAGAGGCAATTTGTATAGCAAGGGTGGTTGTATAAACTTTGTAGGGGGCTCATTCGGATGGAAATTTAAACTTCTAGTGCCCTTTTCAAGAGTTAAATTAATCAGAAACAACTACCCTTCCCCCATCCTATATTTCACCAATTGTAACTGATCAAATTTTTGATGTAGCCATTATCTCATAGCCCCTGGACAAGGATTATAAATTATGCAATCTACCCATCGTCTACCTGAAGGAGTTATCATTAGGACAAGTTTTCCGGGTGTATCCAAATAGGTTAAAGGTATGAAAACGAAATGTTTGGAGAATAATCAAGGTAATGATGTAAAATTACCGTAAAATAAAAACTCGGTTAGTAAAATAAGGTAAAATATGTAAAATAAGGTAAAATTGTAAAATAAAGTACTTCCTAGGAAATATAGGGTAAAATTGGTGTTTTAGAGTTTACCCGCAGATAAAAGACCAGTTGAGTATTTCTTTTTAACCATCACTTTCAGCTTTCAATGACATTTTTTAAATGAATCTAATTTTAATGGGCTTAAAAAAGGTAATGCCTTTTTGAGGGTAATACCTCAACACTTGGATATTATTTGGGAAGTAAAAATCGCATTAACAATTGTTTTTTCTAGATTTAATCCTAAGAACAAATGTTACCCTAAAAGCTTTTCACATTTAAATAGCCGCATTAAGCCAAATTTCTCATATCATATGAATTATTTTTCATTTGGTTATAAAAATACCAAATACAAGTAAAAAGGGAGTTGTAACATTTTGATGGCTTTAATTAACTAAGCACTTGATCATAATAGAAGAATTTTCGCGGTCATTAAGATAGACTTCTACAGGATCTGCTGGAAAATATAGCTCCTTTTCTTCAGACTCTGAGTCAGGTGAGTGTGCCGGTTTTGTATCCCCCCCGCCCCGAAAATTACTCCCTCCGAACTAAAGCCATGGATACCCCTGAGGATTATATATAAATTTCTACCCCCAACTTCCCCTCTTGTCTCCCTTAGAACTAATTCTGTATTTATCTGAAGATTCTTTCAAAGCAACTGCTGGAACACAAGGACTGTTAAACTAGAATAAGAATTTCTTAAAGGCACTATAGTTTTTAGCAACTCATTCGGTAGCAATTGGTCGAAAAGTAGGCTAAACCTTAGAAAAGGGCACTGGAACTACCGATTTCCAATTGACAGAGTTCCCTCCCAAAGTTTAATCGATCACCCCCGCCACGTCAAGTGTATCTGGGGAAAAAATTTAATAAATTTTAATACTTTGGACCCTTATGGGTCTTTGCTATAGGCAATACTATACCATTGTCTCTGACTTAAACAGGAGAGTAGAAATGTCAATTTTTATTCTAATGAAGATCCGGAATTATCCAGGGGTGAAATGGGGAAGAGTATTCTCCCTAGGGGTATTTTTCCGGGGGAGTGTAGACGCTGGCTCCTGGTTGAACGACAGCATGCACACAAGATTTCTCTCGGATGTGAAATTTAAAATAAGGATATCGATTCTGATTTGGCCGTCGTTTAAGATCTAGATCATGTAGTTCTCTTTGATGAGGCAACTTTAATGTCTGAAGCAAATGGCTTGCCGCATTCTTTTGGGAAGACGATTGAAATAAAAAAAAAATCCATAAATAGAAACCTTGCTTTAAACAGAGGTACCGGGAATATTAATTTAAACCCAAGTTACAATAACTTAAAATTAAAGAATTCAAATAACATTTTTTCATCTGACCTTACTTTTAATGAAAATTAGGTCAGTTTTGTCAATCACTAAGCAGAGAATTCTTGCCCAATCTACTTAGTGAATAGTTTTACATTTATTCTTGATTGATTTGTTTGATTCAGTCTTTCTTCTGCTCTGGTAAGAGTTACTTCTAAAGGTTAGTTGTCCTTCTTTTCTTTTAGCACTGAAGAGCGCTGGGCGAAAGTCCTTGAGAAAATATCTACTTCTGATATTTCCCCTTTTTTGTGTGTCTGCTGACTCATATTACTCTCATTTTTCTCCGCTATCTAATTTTTTTCTTGTTTGTCATATGTCAATGCTGCTTGCAGCCTTTTCTGTTTTTAACAGCTCATAGAATTAATTTAAAATTATTTTAGGTAATATTTCACGATTTTAAAATTATAATAACTTTTACTATAATACACTTTATCGGTCTGATAACAAGAGAAAATAGCTATATGTTACCGTAAATGTCTGAAGTTGGGGTAATGTCAACATAAATTCGGGTAATGTCAACACCGGTAATGTCACCGGTGAATCTTCGGAATAAATTTTTCTCTGGTTGGATTCAACTAGCTTTGCGAGTCAGCTTTTTTAGTCTAATGCAAGCTATGATGGTAAAAGTTAACGTAAGGTTAGATTATATTAGTTTAGATTAGGTTAAATTGGTTAAAAACATCAGAATTAGGTTTAAAAGCTAAACTTTCATCATCAAACCTTCTGTTAAATTGAAAAAGTTGACTGGCAAGGCTAACTAAATTCAAGGAGAAAAAAAGGGGTTTCGGACATTCACCCGTGACTGTCGACATTCACGAATATCGAATGTACACGGTAACATAAACAGAAAACAAAAGCATATCCAAGCCTGTTTATTTCAGCATGTTCACGGTTTTGTGTTGTGAAAATTAGAAGCCCTCGTAAAATTTGTCTGTAAAATAAGTAAGATACCGGTAAAATAGGTAAAATACCAATTTTACAGGGCTCTGTAAAATTACGGTGAATACCCAATTTTAACTTGACCAATTTTACCAGTCAAAACATCAGTTCAGGGATATGTCAAACTAAATCAGTATGCAGTGTGTGCATTCAATCAATCAATCATTTATTACCCACAACTGCAAGACAACAAGTAGATAATTTCGGAGACCACACTGCCTTTCCATGACGATAAATAAAAGTTCAAATAGGGATAAAATCCTTTTAATAGACAGTGATGATGATAACAGTGATAAAAATTCACAAAAATACCAGATATTTCGGTCACATATACAGTGACCGTCATCAGTAGTAAAACTAAACTAAAACAATTTAAAACAAAAGTTTATATACTAATCAAATAACACTACATATTGTTTAAATCTCTAATTCTTTTCAAAGCAAAGGCGGAAGCTATTCTCTTTGACCTTCTTGGATTCGGTTCATTAGCGTTCAATGATATAACATTTGGACAAAGGTCAACTACATTGGGTGAATTGAACTTTACTCTGTCAGATTTTAATAAAGTATCATAGATAGAGTTCAGCCCATATTCACCTGTATCCCGATTCAAAGCAATATTCTTGAATAAGATTTTCTTTATTTCAAGAATTTCATGAAAATTTAGCTTTAAACCCCAATACCTAGAAATCAAAGAGACATTCTTGAACAAAATAAAATGGTCTGGAAAATTAAAAATATGTTCTGAAAGGGCTGAAGTAAAATCTTCAGACTTAGAATCTTGCTTTAAAGCTGAAAAAATTGAATCTTTGTGTTGTAATAATTTCATTTCTAAACTCTGTTTAGTACGTCCCACATATGAGTTTCCGCAAGTACATGGGATCCGATAAATCCCACTTTGTTGCCCCAATGAAGTTCAATCCTTCCCAGAATTTAGAAAACTACCCAAAGTATTATTACTCTTTAAAGCTACCCTTAGACCATTGCTTTGTAAAATTCTTTTCAGTTTTTCACTTAGCCCGGGTACATATGGTAAGGAACAAAAAACATCCTTCTCCCGAGTTGTCTCCAAGACTTCCTTAGAAATCTCTAGAAACCTTTTCCTTCTTTTTGAAAAAGTTTGGTTAATTAACCATTCTGGATACATGTTGCTTATTAGTATTTTCCTTACAAAAGACAACTCAACAAATTTTGGAGAGCAAATACTAAAGATCCGATCAGTTAAAGAAATGATCAAACCAATTTTTACTTGGCGAGCGTGACCGGAACTATAAGACAAAATTCTATTGTTATTTGTCGGTTTTCTGTAAATTTTAGAATCCAGACTATTTTGCTATTGGAAAGGAAGTTTCCCATTCTCTTCCAATTCAACAATAAACTTTAAATCCCCCCTCCAAACAATTAAGATGTTCCCAAAATCATTTTAATTCCTTCTCCCCATAATCCCATTCTGAAATAATATCATCCATATACCGGCCCCAGAAATTTTGTTTTAAAAAATATGAATCTAACGCAATTGTTTCAATATTCTCCATAAAAATATTAGCTAATAAAGGGGATAAAGGGGCCCCCATAGGTAAACCATTTATTTGTTCGAAATACTCCCCTCTAAATTGAAAAAATAAGAGAACTTATTGCACAACCTTACTAAATACATAATTACAGAAATTTCCAAATCTGTTTTGCCGCTAATCAAATCCAAATTTCTGAACATCTTTCCTTCTAGAAAAGTTTCGGCTGTTTCTACATCAATATTTGTGTACATTGATACAATGTCAAAGCTTGAAAGCAAAGAATTTGAAGAAATCTCTATTTTTTTCAGTTTTTCAACCAAATCCGAAGAATTCTTAATGTGCGAAATCTGTGTAGACAAAAGTAGTTTACAGATTGACACTAACCACTTGCTCAAAACACTTGTTGGTGACATTGTACTTGACACAATTGGTCGTAATGGTAGGTTAGGCTTATGAATTTTGGGAAGTCCATATATTTTAGGGCACAAGGAACTGCGTGGCAGGCATTTGCAATAGAGTTGAGGTGTAATTTTTCCTTCATCCTTTAAGCACTTAAATTCGTTCTTAAACTTATTTGTAAAAGAGTCCGTTGGATTAAACGATAGCTTCTTGTATGTTTTTTCATCATTTAGTAAATTTCTTAATTTTGATTCGTAGTACTCAGTATTCATCGCAACTAAAGTGTTACCCTTATCTGCTTTTGTAATGGTAATTGAACCATCCTTTTTCCAGTTTTTAAGAATTCTTATGTCTTTGATGGTCGTACTAGGAAATTCCGGTTTCAATACAAATTATAAAGGGTTTTTACAGTAGAAACTCTTACAAAGCAAACATCTTTTATTAGGTCTCCGTTTTCATACAAAAATGTTTCTATTCAAGAGATAATATCTTCCACTGGGGCTTAATCTGGTTTAAAACAAAATTTCGGAAGTTTTTCAAGCACTGATTATTCTTGTATCGTTAATGTTCTTGATGAAAAAATAACCACATCTGGTGCAAGAATTGACGAAGGTATTACCGCATTATTTGTTGATATTTTCGAAAACTTTTTTAGCAATCATTCTCTGGAAAGGCGAAAGTCATGATTGAAGTGATTTTTTCCTGTTTGTTGAATAAAACAAAAATCACTTACACTAACCTTTTTTGATATAAGATTTTCCAGGGAAAGTTTATCTCTCGCTATTAAAGCTCTTTTTCGACTTTTATCCTTAATAATGTGATTTAAAGTCTTAAAATGTAAGCTTCGTTCAACTTTTCTTCCTTGAAACTTTTCTTTTCTTTCTTGGCCTAACTTAAGTTCTGATTTTATCTCACTTTTTGACGAACTTGTAGTAAAGTCTGTATTATTGCTATAGTTTACAAAATAAGAGTTGATCGAGTATGAGATGATAGTACCAGGATATATTTGAAGTGTCTTAAAAATTTTTTACTTCCCAAAAAATGTGTCAAAATATGATTGCAGGAAAAATGGATCCGAAAAGATGCTACGAAAAATTTGATTTCCAAAAAAAATAGCTAATGCTGTATCTAAAATAAATATCCACATTAGTATACATATAAGGTATATATTTTTACATATATAGTAGAATGAAACACTAAATTTTCGTATATATCAATGTATTCGAAAGTTGGTTACTTTTGATTAATTTCTCCACTTTTTTAATCACTTCAAAAATAATATCCCGCTTAAATTGAAACATTATGTTTCTTGCTGGATTATTCTTTCAAACTTAATACTAAACAGATTATTTTACAATAAAAAAAATTATTAATACTTTGACTCGAGGTCAAACATTTACATATAACATTACATCTCTATTTGAAATTTAAAGTAAATTAAATCAGCGTATATATAAAGATGCATTGTGTAATAACTTACACAAGTATTTAAGTCGCAAAACTATATATGTTATTATACTATTTGTTAAAACTTAAAGCATTTTTAAAAACAAAACATGGTATGGACTAGTATTTATAACAGTGGATATTTTCTCAATTCCAGTTTTTAAAACTATACAACTTTTCCCATATACGGCTATATACATTTTGTTTTAAAACTTTGGTTCCATTTCGAACCCACTTGTGTCATTAGCTTACAAGCCTGTTTGTTTATTCAGACTCTTAAGCTTTTCAATTCTTTTTGAATTTCTAGGTACTTTAGACAGTTTTATAACGTTTTTGTCTGTAATCTCTCTTTTTTCAGCTTTAATGTCTTTTTGGTTCAAGGCTTTATTTACAGCTTATATCTGATAAGCTAAAAAAATTTTGCTGTTCACTTCTACCTGTAATACCATTATCAAATGATTTTTGCCTGTACTCTGAAGGTTCGCTTACCATGACTGCCTTCTGGTAGCTCCTTATAATGTTTCCAGGTCCTCTTGTCATGGCTACAGCTAAAAGGACTTATGAACCTGCACACACAATATTTAATTATTTATACTATTGTCACACTTTTTGATTTGTTGCCACAATTTTTCTCTTGGGCTATTCTTTTATCAGAAATTTGGCCCTTCTGCAGAAACTACCTGGCCTTCATGGCACACAGTAATTCAGTTTTTGACATACAATTGACAATGACTATTTTCACTTTAACTTCCCCACTTTTAGTGGTCTTGTCTTAGGTTTCAACTTCAAGTTCTTAAGGCTATTATGTGCCTTACTTTCAATTTTCTATGTCATGCTAGTCATTTTTCTGAAAACGACTTCCACATAAGAGAGCCAAATTTCTTTTCTTGACTACTTTGAGCATTTCTCTAATATTTCTATTAATCTCGGCCCGCGTTAACCAATGTAACGGTGGCTCCGTAGTATTAATGCTACTTATTTGTACTTGTTTAGTACAATTTTCATACTAGTTCGTTTGGCAAGTTCAATAAGTGCTTATAACAGATTTTAACTGACTTCATTCAGTTTATTTTCAATTTAATTTCGTATGTCTATATTTTCAACTTTAACCCTTCTTTTATTCGATGTTTCAATTGAGCCTAAGTTTTTTTTCAAGTCTTTTCAATCTTTTTCATTAAATTATGTCTTTTTTTTTTAAATCATATATTTATATGTTCAATGTTCTTTTTAAATAACCTTAACAAGTTTTTATGCTGATTGCCATTTATGATCAAATTCATTTTCTCAATATTACTAAGAGGTGGAGGGGGGGTAGTCTAATTTTTGCAACCTGTATTTTTTTTGAAATTATTCAAATTTTTTATTCGAAAGTTTTTGCGTTAGAAAAGTACTGTTAGTTTTTCAGCTAATTTTTTTTAGAACGCTTTAAATTAAGTTTTGCCTCGAAATTTCTAGTTCTTATTTATTCATAAAAATGTACGTTTTTACGATATCCCAATTCCCACAAAATTGTGTAGTTTTCGTCTCAGACACATATTTCTGTCTGTAGTATTTTTACAAAAAATTAGTGCCTATGTCGTGCCAAAAGTTGCTTAGAGATAGGGGTTATCTTTTGTGGTTTTCCTATATTTTTTTATATTATTCTTGTATGGAATTTTATCCTCAGTTTAATTTGCGCCTTAGTTTTATACAGTCATTGAGTGTAATTTGTCCCTTTCGTGATATTTTGACTATTACCCTGTTCTACAAGTTTATGGGTTTAGTACCCGCGTAAAATCGTTCCTCCTGCTATTTTTTATTTTAGCAAGAAGGATTTTGCACGAACACTCAGCCCACACCTTCTCCAGTTTGACCGATATTTCTAATATCAATTTGATTAGCTTGGTGGATCTCCCCAATGACAAGACTTTTAGCAGTTTTTGTTTTCAAATGCAAACGGTCCTGTCATTGGTGTTTTTCACCTGCAATGTCCTCGCCCTGTTATTTCTGTTAATGGTGTGTTGTGAATTTATTTAATATGTGAAATTAATTATACCCGAGAAAAACTTTGCTTTACGCTGTGCTATACTTTTAAATTGTGACCCATTTTATCTACGGCTTCTTGTTTATATATACCGTACTTATTGGTAAGTGTTTAATTTATTATATCTTCTACTATTTATAACAAGATTACAGCTAGCTTGTACATGTAGTGCGCACTTAATGTAAACTCTTGCTGCATTTTCCTATTATTATTTTTTAAAATTCTTAAAAAAACAGATTTTTTTTAAAATTATCCCCCCCCAGTCATTTTTCTGAAAACGACTTCCACATAAGGGAGCCAAATTTCTTTTCTTGACTACTTTGAGCATTTTTCCAATATTTCTATTAATCTCGGCCCGCGTTAACCAATGTAACGGTGGCTCCGTAGTATTAATGCTACTTATTTGTACTTATTTAGCACAATTTTCATACTAGTTAGTTTGGCAAGTTCAATAAGTGCGTCTAACAGAGTTTAACTGACTTCATTCACTTTATTTTCATTTTAATTTCGTCTGTCTATATTTTCAACTTGAACCCTTCTCTTTTTTTTCTATATTTCAATGGAGCCTAAGGGTTTTTTCAAGTCTTTTCCCGCTTTTTCAGTAAAATATCTCTTCTTTTTTTAAATCATATATTTATATATTCCTTGTTCTTTTTAAATAACCTTAACAAGTTTTTTTGCTGATTGCCATTTATGATCAAATTCATTTTCTCCATATTACTAAGAGGTGGGGGGGGGGGTTGTGTAATTTTTGCAACCTGTATTTTTTTTTAAATTATTAAAATTTTTTCTTCGAAAGTTTTTGCGTTAGAAAAGTACTGTTAGTTTTTCAGCTAATTTTTTTTAGAACGCTTTCAATTAAGTTTTGCCTCGAAATTTCTAGTTCTTATTTATTCATAAAAATGTACGTTTTTACGATATCCCAATTCCCACAAAATTGTGTAGTTTTCGTCGCAGACACATATTTCTGTCTGTAGTATTTTTACCAAAAATTAGTGCCTATGTCGTGCCAAAAGTTGCTTAGAGATAGGGGTTATCTTTTGTGGTTTTCCTATAATTTTTTATATTATTCGCGTCTGGTATTATCTTCAGTTTAATTTGCGCCTTAGTTTTATACAGTCATTGAGTGTAATTTGTCCCTTTCGTGATACTTTGACTATTACTCTGTTCTACAAGCTTATGGGTTTAGTACCCGCGTAAAATCGTTCCTCCTGCTATTTTTTATTTTAGCAAGAAGGATTCTGCACGAACACTCAGCCCACACCTTCTCCAGTTTGACCGATATTTCTAATATCAATTTGATTAGCTTGGTGGATCCCCCCCAATGACAAGACTTTTAGCAGCTTTTGTTTTCAAATGCAAACGGTCCTGTCATTGGTGTTTTTCACCTGCAATGTCCTCGCCCTGTTATTTCTGTTAATGGTTTGTTGTGAATTTATTTAATATGTGAAATTAATTATACCCGAGAAAAACTTTGCTTTACGCTGTGCTATACTTTTAAATTGTGACCCATTTTATCTACGGCTTCTTGTTTATATATACCGTCCTTATTGGTAAGTGTTTAATTTATTAAATCTTCTACTATTTATAACAAGATTACAGCTAGCTTGTACATGTAGTGCGCACTTAATGTAAACTCTTGCTGCATTTTCCTATTATTATTTTTTAAAATTCTTAAAAAAACAGATTTTTTTTAAAATTATCCCCCCCCAAATTTTTTTTTTTTCAATATACATATCAAAAGAATCGCCTTTTAATGCTGATTCTAAATATGTATAATTTAATTTGGTTCACTACACCCTTTTAAAAGTTACGTGGCCTTACTTATTTCCTTTTTTTTTGAAGCGAAGCCTAATTTGTTTTGACAAGTCTTGACATTATACCGCTCGCGAAGTCTTATCTCGTATCGGAAACAAAAATTTTTACAGCAACCTATGATGTCACTTCAGATCGGAGCTATAATTTAACGTTAGAATCTGACGGTCATAATTTTTACTGGCGATATATATTTGAAGGAAAACTTGATGTTATCTATATACCGATTAAAAAGAAAATATAGACATTTCTTTAGTGGCTTTTATACTCGTTTGACTTTTATTTAATATTTTTTTTTTTTATTATTGTTTTATTCAAATATTAATCTGCTGGGGGGTACGCTGGTTCTGCCTTTCTCCGTTTCCTGGTCTGAATTTTGGACCCCAAATTTTTGCTTTTCTTCTTCATAATATTGGCAAGTTTTTCCGTGGTCTCTATAGTGTGGTTTATAAGGCTCTGAGTCCGAGTGCAGTTTTGTTGCCTCGTCAAATATCTTTAATCTTTGTTTCTCTTGATGTTTGGCCATTTTCATAAGTGTTTTAGCGACTTGTGCTTCTGACAAAGGAACTTCTTGCTGCCCCTCTGGTTTCTTTACTGTTCTCCGTAATTTTTCTCTCAAAGAAGATTTTCTTGACAATGGCCCAGGTTTAGCTATATCGGTTTCTGTAGAAGAATTTTCAGTGTCACATTCTGTTCGCTCGCGTCTGGTAGATGGCATTTGTTCCAAAAGCCATTTTTGTGTTAAGACTGTAGGTGAGTCTAATGTATGAAAATCAGATAATTCATTGGTTCCTCCCAATTTTTCTTCCTCTGTGAATTTTACTTTTGGTTTATAACATCTTAAACCCTTATGTTGTGTTTGATTTTCTTCATCGCTAGTATCCGAGGAGTATCGAATATCTCTCTTTTTCTCTTGTTCGTGGTGTAGAGTTTGTAGCCAAGACTGGGCAAAGTACTCCTTCCACTTCTCCCAACTTTTGTGGTCATTAAAAAGGTCTTAAAATTCATATGGTCTTCTGATATATACTGGTGAAATCGTGTCCTCGATTTCTTCTTCTGAAAGTATAGGCTCTGTTTTCCACGGTTTTGAAAAATATCCTTTTTTTTCTATTGTGGTGCACTATTTCTTCCTTTTCCTTATGCCGATGCTTTAGAACATATGTTAAGTTATTTGGTAGAATTTTTATAATCCTGTAGGGTCCATCCCATTTCGGTTTTAACTTTTTTGTTCCTTCCAGATTCGTTTTGTAACCATAAACCAAATCTCATAAACCGTAAGTCGTTTAATTTTTGCTTGTTGTGTCATATTTTTCTTTTTGTTCTGTTTTTGCATTTTCCAGATTGTCTTTAACCTGTTCCATAGATTTTTTCATTCGTATCACCATCTATTGTTTATATTGGTCTAAGTTGTAATATATTCTGTCATTTTGTATTTCATCTAAACAATTTCGGGGATCTCTTATATGTTGCAAACAAAATGGCGTTTCTTTTAAGGTACGTGAAAAAGCCGTATAGATTGCAAAGACTACAAATGGTATATGTTCATCCCAATTTTCATTTTCCTCTCTTGCATGTATTCCCAGCATGTAAGCTAATTCCCCATGCTTACGTTCAACCTTCCCATCAGCTGCGGCCATGTAAGACGAGGTAAACCATCGTCTAACTCCCAGATATTCTGTAATTTCGTCTAATCATTTGGCTCTAAAACATGGCCCATTGTCGCTAAGTAAATCTCTAGGGAAAATCTCGTGTTCCAGAAATAGGCGATTGACCAAAACTTTCGCAATGGTTTTTGTCTTTTCATCTTTAATTGGAAAAGCGTATAAATATGAATTAAAATGGTCTACTATGGTTAGTACGCACCTGTTTCCTTTCCTGGAAACTGGTAAACTTCCCCGGATCCCCAAATGTCTATTGACATTATTTCTCCTACCCCTGAAGGGATGGGGTATTGACCTAATTCAGCCCTTGGGGTCTTTGGTGGCGACTTTTGTTTGGCGCACTCTTAGCAGCTTTGTATAAAAGCTTTTACTTTTGAGTACATTTTTGGAAAATAAAAATTTTCCTTCAGTCTCCCCATAGTTTTTGCTTCCCCCAGGTGACAGCCAATCGTTGCATGTGCCATCTGTTAAACTTCTCCTTCCAGAGATTTTGGAATTACTGGAATAATTTTTAATTCATTTTTTCTATATACTTGCGATGGTTTATAATATTTTACTAGCGTATTGTTCCTTTCGCTCGGATAAAAATTCTCGAAATGCTTTAAAAAATATTTAAAGTTCTTGGGCTGTTCCGTTCCTTTTGATAAAAAGGATTTCATTGCTAAACAAAAATCATCTTTATTTTGATGCTTCGAAATATTTTCATTAGACAGTATTTCTACCCCTTCCAGTTCGTTCTGGATGGTTGCTATCATATTTTCTTCCTTATCCGGATTTCGTGACAAATAGTCTGATAAAATATTTGTACGGCCCTTTATATATATATTGGGGTATATGAATATGCTTGCAGACGTAGTATCCACCGTGTCAGCCGGGCTGAAGTATTTTGCATCGTATGTAGCCAAACTAATGATTTTTGGTCTACTCGTAAACTAAATTTTTTTCCAAGTAAAAATTTTTGAAAATA
The DNA here is from genome assembly GCF_049724085.1 of Artemia sp. Qi Xiang Cuo. Taxonomy (NCBI): domain Eukaryota; kingdom Metazoa; phylum Arthropoda; class Branchiopoda; order Anostraca; family Artemiidae; genus Artemia; species Artemia sp. Qi Xiang Cuo. Next base: position 14,596,454 of record NC_142805.1, read on the forward strand.
TTCTGTAAAAACTACAACTGCCAAACATTCCCTTTCAACTGTCAAGTATTTTTTTTTTGCTCTGACAGTGACCTACTGGCATATTGAACTATTGATTCTACTCTTTCAGAATTTATGATTAATAATAAAGCTCCTATGCCATACCCCAAAGCATTTCTATGCAATCTGAAGTCTTGTGACAAATCCGGTAGTTTTAGTATTGGTGCCATTAATATTTGCCTTTTTATTTCATTTAGTGCTTGTTTTGCTTCCGCTGGACATTCGAATTTACCTGATTTCTTCAAAAGGTTCGTCAAAGGTTGTGCTATTGTGGCATAATTTTTAATATATCGTCTGAAATAACTTAACAAACCACAAACTGATCTGCAGCTTTTTTGATCTTTAGGAGGCTGTAAATTTTCTATGACTGTAACTTTTTCTGGATTTGGTGAAATAGTACCTTGGTTTATCAGGCGTCCAAGAAATACTAATTTTGATACTACTATTTTTAACTTTTCTGGTTTTAATTTTAAGCCTGCTTTTTCAAACTTTTCCAGTATTTTTCTAAGTCCGACCAAGTGGTCTTCCAAGTTTTCATTAAACAGAATTACATCATCTAAATAAGCCAAGGTATCGTTTTTCCTTCCTGGTTTGTTATCTTTTAACACCAAATTCACTAGGTGACTAAAACAATTTGGACTAAATGATAAGCCAAACGGCATAAGTTCAAAAGTTAACGTTCTCCCATCGTCTAAGATTACTGTAGCCTTATGCTTAGTTTCTGCATCTAAAGCGATTTGCCAATATCCTGCTATTAAATCAAAACTAGTGTAATATTTTGAACCCTCTAACGAATCTAAAATCGAATCAATTCTTGGTAACTTCATTACGTCTTTAACCGTGACGGCATTTAGTCATCTAAAGTCTATACATAGTCTCCAGGTACTATCTTTTTTCTGACTATTACTAATGGAAAGCACCAATCACTAGCACTTTCTTTAATTATGCCCTGATCTTCCATTTCTTTTATTTGGCTTTCTAGCCATGGCTTTAAATGTTAAGGTGTTTTATAAGGTGACTTTTTGATTGGGAGGCCCTCTGTTGATATCTTGTGCGTGACTAAGTGAGTTAATCCGTAATCTGCTTTGTGTCTTGCAAAAGTCCATTTAAAACCCCAAAGAATATTTTCCACTCTAGTTTTTACGTTTTCCGGTAAATGTTTTAAATCAAATTGTTGCAAAAAATCCGTTTTCGCCATTCCATACTCTTCTTGTGGTTGCGGTTTTAATGAGGATAAATGTTCGTGGCTAATGAAGTTTGCGCTTAATTCTGGACTGTTTAGAGATTTTATTTCCGAATTTGAAATCTTTTCCACTGATCTAAGTTCTACCTGGTTCAGTTTTATTTTATTATTACTTAGATTTGATAGTTTTAAGTATTTTATACCATTTTCAGTTTTTATAACTTGATTTTCCACGAAAATCATTGGGTATTTTTTTATGGTGTGTCCCCCTATCACGGCATCTATTGTTTTAACCTTTTCTTCTTTTTCACTTAATGTAGCTAGAACTTGAGCTGTCGTTCCCCCTTCTATTGTGATTTTTCCGCTTACTTTTAGGTTATAATTCGAATCTTCACTTTCGTTATTTGTTGTTACGCAAATTTGCCTATTATTTTCATTTGCCTGGTTTATTGTGATTGTATTGGATATGGGTTCCCATACAATCCCATATTTCCTGGTGGTATCTACTCCTAGAATACAAGGAAATGGTAGCTGCTTGCATATTATTACTGTTACTGTTATTTCTTTATCCCTTGCACTAAATTTTAGTGGACATTCTCCCAACATTGTTAGCTTGTGCCCTGTCAGTGATATTAGGGTATTCTGGCATCTGCTTACTCGATTTTTGACACTAGGAGGAAACCTATTAAAAACTTCCTCTCGAATTAATGATTTAGATGCGCCTATATCTAGTAAACATGGTAAATTTTGAAAACACTCAATCTTAAAACAACGCAGAATCGGTAGATTATTATTATTTGCATTTTTATCACAACATTCTAAACTATATAGGGGTCTTTGTAAGGAAACAGCTCTGTCGACGCTTACAGGCTGGTTTCTCCGTTTAAATGTCCACTGTTTGGCCAAAAGTTTCTGGGATTATCCCATTTTTCTTCAGCGCTGCTACTTTGACCCTGGGTATTGTTAACCGTTTGCCTCCTAGGCCTAAATTTAGGAATATTATTAGGAGTTTGCCAAGTATTATTTGCTTCCTGCCTTACTAAATTTCTGTCCCCCTGCGTTCTGAATTGGTGTCTTGTCTTGTACGTCTGGCCTTCTTTGCGTATTCTATGCCAGCAATCTGCTGAATAGTGGTTTGGTTTGCTACAATAATAGCAATAAAATTTTCCAAATATTTTTGATCTGTCCTTGTTGGTTCCCCAACTATCGGTCTTTGGTGGGGGAGGGTGCCCATATTTTCTATAGCTATTAGCTGCTAATCTCGCAAGGTCGTGGAATCTGTCAGCTATCTCCCTAGACGGCGACCCTCGGCCTCCGTCGCGCCTTTTTGGTTCACGATTCGGCTCCTCAAAGCTCACCCTTTTTTGTCCCCTTTCACATTTTATACTTTCTTGGGCTCCTGTGTTATTTATTGGCATCTGGTCAAACTTTTTCATAGCCTCGTCAATTTTTACCTCTGTTTCGACTAGTATTATAGCCTGCTCTAAATTTTCAGGTTTCCGCGATAATATTAGTCTTAATAACTTTTTTGGTAAACCTTGGGTAAAAGTATGTAGTTGTACTTTTTGTACTGTCTCGTTATTTCCGCCTTTCTCTAATTGTAAAAACACGGATCTACAAATTTTGTCTGCATATTCCCTGATACCAGTTGAGGTATCGAATGTGACTACCTCTGTTCTTAGCCTCTCGGAGATGCTTGTCTGTATGAATCTTGTTTTAAAAGATTCAATTAGAGTACTGATGTCCTTGGGCTCTTTTTCCTTAATCGCCTCAAAATGTTTAAGGGCGCTTCCCTTTAATCTGGCTGCAACGCATTGTTCTTTGACCTTTTGCTCAAACGATTCAGTTAGTTCGTCGAAAATTTTTAATTTTTCGATAAACTCATCTACATCTGAATTTCCCTCGTATTCTGGTATAATTTTTGCAATTTCAAGTACTGTTGATAGGGAAGTTATTTTTTCCCCTGGTAAAGCCATTTTACTTTAATCTACTATTTTTATCTAGCCTTCTCGACCCAGTTTTTATAGCGACCACCAGTTGTTATGAAGTATTATTTGTGGTATTTGGGGGTTGTAGTTGTAGATGCCTTTATTCTCCCTTTATAGGGGAGATAAACTCTGGCCCTAAGGTAATTAAACTTTGGTAGCGTGCCTTAGGCTGTAACCGAACTAATGAAGCGTACCGACTGGGTATGTTCGAGAAGCTAAAGGTAGATCGTAGAGAGGTTGTCTAAAATACAATACTTTTATTCATTTAACATATAATATAATCGGATATATTCTTTCTTCTGGGACTGGCTGTCCCAAGTACATCACAAGTTTCAGAAACTACAATAATATATAATAAGATGCTTAGACAATTACAATGATAAGACAAAATTCCAAGGTATTTCTTAAAGCAACGGACCAGAGGTCAGTCCGGCATAAAGTTAGTATCAGATTACCCCATCCCATAAAATGTATCTTTTATACATTTTATCAACCAAACCTTCCCACGTAATCGCTAGGAAGTGGTAATTTCTCAATTTCCCGTTAAACAGAACTTGGCAGGATATGTTCCTTATCTTAATAAAAATTGGTATTTCAAAACTTCATATTTGCGTCTTATATATTTTTTACTAAATTAATAATTAACTAAATTAGAAAGCTTTACCACAAAAGTGCCCAATTCTAAATTCAATTTTAGTGAAGGTGGCACAATTCTCATCTTCTTAATCGTAGAAGAAAATCCTGTTGGTTGATAACATTTGCATGTTTTTTTCGGAGTCTTTGTAAATTTATAAACATTTTCTGTCGAACCACCCCCTTAAATATCACGTAGATAATTTTGAAGACCACAATGCCTTGCCATGACTATATATAAAAGTTGAAATAGGGATAAAATTCTTTTAAGAAGCAGTGATGATGATAGCAATGATAGAAATTCACAAAAATACCAGATATTTCGGTCACATATACAGTGACCGTCATCAGTAGTAAAACTAAACTAAAACAATTTAAAACAAAAGTTTATATACTAATCAAATAACACTACATATTGTTTAAATCTCTAATTCTTTTCAAAGCAAAGGCGGAAGCTATTCTCTTTGACCTTGGATTCGGTTCATTAGCGTTCAATGATATAACATTTGGACAAAGGTCAACTACATTGGGTGAATTGAACTTTACTCTGTCAGATTTTAATAAATTATCATAGATAGAGTTCAGCTCATATTCACCTGTATCCCGATTCAAAGCAATATTCTTGAATAAGATTTTCTTTATTTCAAGAATTTCACGAAAATTTTGCTTTAAACCCCGATCCCTAGAAATCAAAGAGACATTCTCAAACAAAATAAAATGGTCTGGAAAATTAAAAATATGTTCTGAAAGGGCTGAAGTAAAATCTTCAGACCTAGAATCTTGCTTTAAAGCCGAAGAAATTGAATCTTTTTGTTGTAATGATCTCATTTCCAAACTCTGGTTAGTACTTCCCACATATGAGTTTCCGCAAGTACATGGGATCTGATAAACCCCACTTTGTTGCCCCAATGAAGTTCGATCCTTACCAGAATTTAGAAAACTACCCAAAGTATTATTACTCTTTAAAGCTACCCTTAGACCATTGCTTTGTAAAATTCTTTTCTTTCAAGCTTTCAAGCTTCGACATTGTATCAATGTACACAAATATTGATGTAGAAGCAGCCGAAACTCTTCTAGAAGGAAAGCTGTTAAGAAATTTGGATCTGATTAGTGGCAAAACAGATTTGGAAGTTTCTGTAATTATGTATTTAGTAAGGTTGTGCAATAAGTTCTCTTATTTTTTTTCAATTTAGAGGGGAGTATTTCGAATAAATATATGGTTTACCTATGGGGGCCTCTTTATCCCCTTTATTAGCTAATATTTTTGTGGAGAATATTGAAACAATTGCGTTAGATTCATATTTTTTAAAACATATTTTCTGGGGCTGGTATGAGGATGTTACTATTTTAGAATGGGATTATGGGGAGAATGAATTAAAATAATTTTTGGAAAATCTCAATTGTTTGGGGGGGGGGGGATTTAAAGTTTACTTTTTAATTGGAAGAGAATGGGAAACTTCCTTTCCTTGATGTTCTTCTTTTGAAAAATCAAAATAGTCTGGATTTTAAAATAAACAGAAAAACGACAAATAACAATAGATTTTTGTCTTATAGTTCCGGTCACGCTCGCCAAGTAAAAATTGGTTTGATCATTTCTTTAACTGATCGGATCTTTAGTATTTGCTCTCCAAAATTTGTTTAGGAGTTGTCTTTTCTAAGGAAAATACTAATAAGCAACATGTATCCAGAATGGTTAATTAACCAGACTTTTTCAAAAAGAAGAAACAGGTTTCTAGAGATTTCTAAAGAAGTCTTGGAGACAACTCGGGAGAAGGATGTTTTTTGTTCCTTACCATATGTTTCCGGGCTAAGTGAAAAACTGAAAAGAATTTTACAAAGCAATGGTCTAAGGGTAGCTTTAAAGAGTAATAATACTTTGGGTAGTTTTCTAAATTCTGGGAAGGATCGAACTTCATTGGGGCAACAAAGTGGGGTTTATCAGATCCCATGTGCTTGCGGAAACTCATATGTGGGACGTACTAACCAGAGTTTGGAAATGAGATTATTACAACACAAAGATTCAATTTCTTCGGCTTTAAAGCAAGATTCTAAGTCTGAAGATTTTACTTCAGCCCTTTCAGAACATATTTTTAATTTTCCAGACCATTTCATTTTGTTCGAGAATGTCTCTTTGATTTCTAGGGATCGGGGTTTAAAGCAAAATTTTCGTGAAATTCTTGAAATAAAGAAAATCTTATTCACGAATATTGCTTTGAATCGGGATACAGGTGAATATGGGCTGAACTCTATCTTCGATAATTTATTAAAATCTGACAGAGTAAAGTTCAATTCACCCAATGTAGTTGACCTTTGTCCAAATGTTATATCATTGAACGCTAATGAACCGAATCCAAGAAGGTCAAAGAGAATAGCTTCCGCCTTTGCTTTGAAAATAAATTAGAGATTTAAGCAATATGTAGTGTTATTTGATTAGTATATAAACTTTTGTTTTAAATTGTTTTAGTTTAGTTTTACTACTGATGACGGTCACTGTATATGTGACCGAAATATCTGGTAGAATTAGAGATTTAAACAATATGTACTTTTGTTTTAAATTGTTTTAGTTTAGTTTTACTACTGATGACGGTCACTGTATATGTGACCGAAATATCTGGTATTTTTGTGAATTTCTATCACTGTTATCATCATCACTGTCTATTAAAAGGATTTTATCCCTATTTGAACTTTTATTTAAAGTAGTACAAGTGGAGTATAAACATAATAATAAAAAAGAAAAAGGATCGGGGTTTAAAGCAAAATTTTCGTGAAATTCTTGAAATAAAGAAAATCTTATTCAAGAATATTGCTTTGAATCAGGATACAGGTGAATATGAGCTGAACTCTATCTATGATAATTTATTAAAATCTGACAGAGTAAAGTTCAATTCACCCAATGTAGTTGACCTTTGTCCAAATGTTATATCATTGAACGCTAATGAACCGAATCCAAGGTCAAAGAGAATAGCTTCCGCCTTTGCTTTGAAAAGAATTAGAAATTTAAACAATATGTAATTTTGTTTTAAATTGTTTTAGTTTAGTTTTACTACTGATTACGGTCACTGTATATGTGACCGAAATATCTGGTATTTTTGTGAATTTCTATCACTGTTATCATCATCACTGTCTATTAAAAGGATTTTATCCCTATTTGAACTTTTATTGAAAGTAGTACAAGTGGAGTATAAACATAATAATAAAAAAGAAAAAGAAAAAAAAACTCAACAAACACTAGCAATTAAATTAAACTTAGAAAAGAACTATAAAAGACCGTGGTCAGGGCCAATATTACAAAATGCATCTGCAAAAAGCTCTTTGTGTAGGTCATCGAGCTTTTGAGTTACATCCGTAACATAGAAATTTTTAACTAGATACCGATTTCTAGTCCATGGCAGCAGAGAAAGAAGAAATTTGCAAAATTTGAAATATGTAACTTTAATCTTTTTTAAATCCTTTAGCTTAAGAACAGAATGAACACCCGAAAAATAAAGCACAGAATGATCAGAAAAAGTCGAGAATAAGCGCCCAAGAAGTCTTCTGTTATATTTTCCACGGTTTGCTACAATTTTGAATAACTGAACTGAATTTTTCTTACTGCATCAGCAACAATCTGTTTACGAAAGAGAGCTAGATAATTAGAAACAGTAATACCAAGCCACCGAAAGGAAGAGACAGAAAGTACAGAAAATTCATTACATACCAGAGGAGTAGACGAAGACAGATTATAAGATAAGAATTTACACTTGTCAAAATTCAGGGATAGACCAATATTTAGGAAAGACTGAGAAACTAAGGAAACCATCGCAGAAAGAGCAGATTTAGTACGACTAATCAACAGAATGTCATCAGCATAAGAAACGTAAGAGATATCAGTAGAACCAGAAAAATAAGTGCCTGAGATCTTTTCCAGAACAGTAGAAATACAAATTTTGAAAAGGGTTGGTGATAAAATATCTCCCTGCCTAACACCACGAAGCACTTTAATAGTTGTTTCTGGAGAAGATTTCAGGCGGAGGTAAGAATTAGAATACCAGAACCGTAGAAGGTAAATAACCGAAAAATTAACGCCAGAAAAAGCCAAAAAAAAGAAAAGCTGGTTATGAACAACAGAATCAAAAGCCTTTGAAAGATCAAGTGTACAGAAATATACGCCTTTACCCTTTGAAGAATTAGAAAATAGAATAGAAGAAAGGACACGATGAGCATGTTGGCACCTCACACCAGGTCTGAAACCAAGTTGATTTTCACCAAAGAAAGAAATATTTCGAGTTAAATTAGGTAAAAGAATATAGTCGAAGACCTTGCTAATACTGCAAGAAACAGAAACTGGACGGTAAGAAGAGCAATCTGTTGGCGGTTTACCTCTTTTTAAAATTGAAGTCACGCTGCCACACAAAAAGCTTTCCGGGACGACAGAAGATGCCAAGCACATTTGAAACAAAAGCGCAAGATTTGACACAAGTTCAGCACATTGGGGAGTTAGATGCATTTTAGAGATACCATCAGCATCAATAGATTTTGACTTAAGATGATTCAAAGCATTCAAAACTTCACAACGCGATATAGGCAAAACAAAGCGCTGACTTAGAAATCTAGTGACAACTTTAACAAACGCTTCACCAAACTTTCTATGAACAGAATAATTCAAAACGAAGAAAATCTTCGAATAATATGCATGCCAAGAACTTGGTGGAATAGCATCACTAATCACACCAGAATCATCTGTTTTACTAGAATTAATTACTTTCCTCCATTCTTTAGGCGAAGATGGAAAATCAAGCCCACGGTATCGGACACTTTTTAGATACTTTTTAAATTCTAATTTAGTTTTCTGTTTAATAAGACAAACATTACCAAACCTAGGCCGACCACAATCTGTCCAAATTTTTAGCCAAAATTTAGCTTTATTTTTAAAGGCCTTAAGGTTAGGGTCAAGTGACCAAGGAGGCTTTTGAGTATTCTTTCGAATTCGCTTTACTGGGACAAAAGTTTTTTTCAGCTTCTTTCATAGCAGAGAGGATAGAATGATAATATCGGTCTATTTCATATTTAGCATAAATAAAATTCTGACTACTCTGCAAAAGCTGATAAGGAACATAAATCGTACTTAGAAGTGAAGCCAAAGTTATAAGATAAACAGAAAAATTCGTATCCAATCAGGCTTATAAAACCATTTAGAACGTACACCACGACTCTTAGACATACTCCCAGAACAAACAACAGACTTTGATAAACAAAAAGACAGCGGAAGGTGATCAAGATCATTCTCGTCAAAATGAACCGTAACTGGTGAGCAGACAAGAGCTGCAGAACAAATAACGTGATCAATGTCTGATTTACTACCTGAATGGTGAATATATGTATAATCATGGGACTTCCGAACAATTTTATAAGCCGGAAAAGAATCAAAGAGCTGACCATTCCTTACGTCATCAGAAGCCAGATCGGTATTAAAATCACCAGCAATAACAAAATGCAACCCGTTATCCGATATCTTTTGAATTAAAGTTTTAAGACCATTACAAGCACAAGAGAAATTCTGAAGTGAACGAATGGAACGATCATTATATGGCAGATATACATTAATTAATACAATATTACCAAGACGCACCGCAAGAAAAGTGTCATCTGATTGGAAAAGCACAGGACTCGCACCAGAAATATTTTTCTTAAAAACACGTGCTAAGCCGCCAGAAGGGCGGCCACCCGTAATTTTAGCCTGACGCACAAAAACTACGTGATCACTGCTTCGTCCCAGAAAATTTCCGCTAAAGGCGGTCAGTAAATGTTCTTGGAGACAAACAACATCGTAATTAACATACAGATCATCAATAAAAAAGTCATTGCCTCTCATTCCATTAATATTAAATGAGACTACTTATGTCCGGATTCATTTCTGAGAATAGACCTTATCAGTGATCTTCTTAATCACAGGGCATCGTAGGCTGTAAGAAGGATGAGATCCGACGGGACTTCTCGAATAACACCAGTGTGTTTTTTAGATAAAACTTTCACACTAGAACCAGGTAGAGCTTCCTTTGCTGATTTGCAAAAATCTGCAGCTGCAGATTTCTCAATATTCACCGTCCACTGCTTTTTAGTCGCTCGCACTCTGGACACCAACTGATGACCAGAAATTGAGTCTATTACCGATTTTCGCTTTAGCGGATCACCATACTCAGGCGGGGGATCGGAGATCAAAATTGTAGTATGCGTATCACACGCAGCAGGTTGGCTAATCACAGGTATTTGAGGAAAGTTCAGATTGTACGAATCAATCTTGGCAGAAACTAGCGAAATCGCTTGCTCAAGGCTCGTAAGCTTGGCTGTGACGTGTGTAAACGCTGTAGCAGAAATAACAGGGACTTCTGTTTGCCTTTTGATGACAAAAAAAGGGAGCTGTTTTCCATCTGCATCACATTTCTTCATAAAGTCTTTAATATCTTGCAGGTGGCTGAGAATTGCATTAGTGCCCCTTCTGACAGGGGGATCATTTTCATTCACAAGACTCCATAGCTTTGCTTTCTTTGACTTAACAGTTTCCAAATCTTTAAAAAAGTCCACTCCTTTCCGTAAAATAACGGCTTCATCAACATCACTTAAATTTTCAAAAACAAAGTTCAACAGTGGTGAATACAAAAGCTCGGAAATGCTCATCTCGTTATAAATCCACTTCAAAAATAATTTAAACCAACACACGCGAAGTAAACGTGATGGTCAGGCAACGAGCGCTGAATAATAGTAAATTAAGTTCATCAAAGATAAAGTTGCCACACAGGTTTGTTTATAATCCAGGAGAAAGCTTTTTTTTCGTCTGCATTGATATAATCCTTTGCAATAGGTTTGAATCTAAAACAGGTCTTTTCACCATGAACTCTGAATGAACACTGATTGTCTGCAACTGCATTCAGATTTTCAAAAAGGATGATCTACCATATCTTAAGAAAAGCTGAAAGTCTTAAGTGGAAACTTATAGATCATATTGAAGCAGATATTGAAAAGTGGTTGGAGCACTGCCAGCCCCCTAACTATTCCTTTTTTAGCTGCCATCCCTTCTAAAACATTCGATCCAGACGTTTAAGTAGCCATCTTGTTCAAAATAGTGTAGAGGTCAAATAGATATCCCTATGGGGGTTGCATAACCCTCTACAGTTTCTACGAGGGTTACCGAACACAATCCTAACATTTTGGTTTTCAAAAAATTGTATCACCTGTATCTAAGAAGCGGTTTATTTAGTTGAAACTTAAAGTTGTGCAAGTTGAAGAGTGTATCAGCAATATATAAGGAATGGTTGATTAAGTTGAAACTTACTAAATTGAAACATGTTATGTTGAGGGTGATGCTGAATAGTGATTGGAGAAAAACCAGTCTTTCTTGCTCTTTCTAGATGTCAAATCCCCTCAGCAATGATTAAAATTTTTGAAAAAAGATTTTGTTCGAAATAGTCTAGAGGTCTAATAACTATACCTTCGTAAATGCAAATCCCACCAAAACCCGTGGGTAAAGATAGCAAATTATGCGGGTTGCCTTTTATTACCTGCTTTATTTATCATTAAAAATGGTGGAATGTTTGATTATGGGTGTCTTTGTAAAATCAAAGAATATTAAGATGAACGTGGCATGTTAAACTAGACCAAAAGTTACTATACGCATCCATTTTATCACAAACTCTTATCGGCAAAATCTCAGAAATGGCTGAGAGTAATAAGTTCTACGTTTTAGAACATGTTGAGGGGGATATTGAAAAGCATCAGAGGACATTGAGTTCCTCTTTTATTTCCTTTTTAGATGCCCTCCCATCGGATATACCTGACTTATATTTTGATTAACCATCTTATTCAAAATAGTTGATCAAATAACTATGCGTCTGGAGATGACATAGCCCCGCAGACCCTGGTGCGGCTAGGGGTATGAAGGTAAAACTTTCAGAAAATGTTGCCCCCCCTTAACAATGTCAGAAATTTTGAACCGTTTTATTTGAAATGGTCACAGTGTCTAATTACTACGCCTCCGAAGATGCCCTGCCTCTACAGTCCCAGGCAAGGAATTTATGTCAATTTTTTATATTCAGTGATTCACAATAGAAAAGGGGGGAAGGTTTGATCCTGGGTGTATCCAAAAAGATTGAGGGTATTGAAGTAATATTTCAGCGACTGTTCATTGTATGTTGAAATGATTCAAAAGAAACTATATGTATCTGAGTTATCAAAATGGCATATCTGCTACATCTTAGGAACATGTGAGGGTATTAACTATAAACTTTGAGGGCCACTAGTGCTGTTGACGCTACTACTTTTGTGGCTACAAACGCAACTGATAAAATGACAGTGGCTGCTTGTAACTGCTACTATATTTATTTTTGACTATTTTCCGGGAATAATAAGGCGAATATTGAACAAAATCAAAATACATTATGTGCATGTTGATTGTAAAATCAACATGCACATAATGCACAAATTGGAGCGTCAACATGGGTGCCCATAAGCTGAATTCCAGGGGGGCAAACTTGGTCTAATTGGCACTTTTAATGCTACTACTACTACTACTACTAACAAATCACCGCAGAACCAAGCCGCCTGAGGCCAACACAGCTACACACGCTCCTCCTCCACCCCAATCTATTCAAAGCCTCCCTTTTTACACCCGCCCACGAAGTTCCCATTCCCTTTAAATCTTTCTTTATGGCATTCTCTCACTCAAGACGAGGAAGGCCTGCTTTCTGTTTTGCCCTAGATGGTTGCTCGAAAAGAACGCTCTTCGGCAATATGCCATCCTTCATCTCCATAACGTGCCCTAGCCACCTTAACCTTTCTTTCATTATAGCCAGTGAGAGCTGTATTGAACCACATTTTTCGTATAGCCTATTGTTTGAAATACGGTTAGTCAGCCGGGTACCCAGAACAATCCTTAAGCAATTTCTCTGGAAACCATCTAGCAAATCTTCATCCGCGAGTGTCACATCCTAGACAACCTTTCGAGAAAATATTGTAAATCATTGGCAGCGCAATCCCGCTGCCTAAGTAAAGAGTGATGTTGGCACAATGTATTTGTTTTCTTAGACCAGGGCACTTCGTATCGAAGGAGTTGTCGTGGAAACTTCGACAAGTGGAAACTTCCCACCATTTCCCGAAACACATCCAATCAAAATTCGAGACAGCTTTTTTGTTCAAAGTAGTTGATTTCCAGATAGAAATTATGTTTTTCGGAGGACACAGCGCTCAGGGAAAGGATTGTAAAGTTATACCCTGGTGGCAATGAAGGTTTTTATAGAAAGCGTTGTTGTAGAAACTTCGAAAAAGGCTCATTTGATTGGAAATTCAAAGGATTAGTGCCTTTTTTAACAGTCGAAAGTGACTGGAGGGCAACTAACCTCCCACTCACGCCCATCTTTTCCCCAAACACATCCGGTCAAAATTTTAAGAACCATTTTGTTCAACGTAGTTGAAAGTTCTGGAAATTGGGTCTTCGGGGATGACAATCCCCCCCCCACAACCCTCAAGGCAAGGGTTGTAAGTTATGCCCTGGGGGCATGTAAGGTTTTCTCTATAGAAAGTGCTGTCGAAGAAACTTCAAGAAGAAATCGTTAGATTGGAAATTGAGACGGCTAGTGCCCTTTTTAATAGTCTAAAGTGATTGGGGGGCAACTAACTCCCCTCTCACGCCCAACATTTATCCAAACACACCCAATCAAAATTTTGAGATAACCATTTTCTTGAACGTAGTTGAATGTTCTGGAAATTAGGTCTTTGAGGATGATAACTTAAAAAACTTAACTTGTAAATACACGAATTCTCTTTTAATCTCTATAAAATCACCTTAAAATTTAAGTTCATCATATTTCCTTAATTTTCCACCTTTCCTAAAAACTAAAATTGCCGTTTACTTGTTATTTAAATCTAATCCTTTCATATTCAAATATTCCTCAATTATGTTTAATGATGTTCGCATTTTTTTTCCGATTGTGCTTTGAGAGCAATATCATCAGCAAACATAATGTATGTTTAATTGCATTGATTGTTTATTTAATTTCTGTTCGTTTTGGGTTTCATTTCTACTTCAATAGCAAAATGTTTATTTTCGTTTTAAGCTTGATTTCCATATTCAATTTAAGCATTACTTGCTTTAAGATTTATTTATTAATTTATATTATTACTTGTAGTATGTTTTTTTTTGCTATGATTGTTTATTTAATTTCTTTTCGTTTTGGGTTTCATTTATTCTTTAATAGTAATTTCTGGTGGTTTTGAGTTGCAATTTTAACAGGTATTTGTATCTACTGATCTTAAGTTTAAAATGACATTTACTTTTTTATTAAAAAACTCATTTTTCGGAAAGTTTTTTTTTAATTAATCATATGAACAGTTTTGTCTACAGCACACACAAAAACGTTTCGTAAAGCCAGCAGATATTCTTAGGGGATTAAAGAATGATTTTAATTTATTTATTGATAAATGGTGCAAGAAGGAGAAAATTACTAAAGACAGATTTCAGAATTGGACAAACTTGATTTTGACTAGTGTACGAAATAGCATGTATAGAATTAATCAAAAAAAAAATCTGAGAAAAATTCAATGTTTTATAATGCAAATATGAAACAAGCAATTGCTAATATACAGAATGAATTTGTAATTGTACCAGTTGATAAAGCTAGCAGTAATTTTGCCATAATTTGTCAGAAACTCTACCGTGATATTTTATCAAAAGAGTTACAAACAACAGATACATACGAAGAGGCTCATATTGAGGAGAACAGTTTAACTGAAAATATAGAAGAAATAATTTTGAAAAAACTCAATATTAAAATAAACGATAATGATAAAAAGTTTCCTTTCTTATATTGGACGGTAAAATTCCATAAAATCCACCAAAACCACGTTTTATTGCTGGGGCAGCGAGGTGTCCAGCCAGAATTGCGGCCACTGACCCATCTTTAATTTTAGGAGAAATTAGAAATAAATTTAAAGCATATTGCTCTTGAATTAAAAATTTTTCTAACTTTAACCCATATTGGAGTGTTAATAACTCGTTACAAGTGATAGATTCTTTGGCTATTGTTTCAGCTAAAAGAGTCCATTCATTTGACTTTACTACTCTGTATACAAATTTATTACTTAATTTAGCATTCGAAAAATTGAAAAGGATCATAAAGAAATCTTTTCCTTTGTCTAATATTGGATTTTTGAAAATTGATACTTTTAATAAAAAAGCCCGATGGACGAAGTAATTTAGAAGTACTATTAATTCAAGATGTTATAGCTTGGATATGGTATGTGATTTATTGGAATTTGTTCTGTTTAATACTTTTATAAGATTTAATGGTAATTTATATAAACAAACTCTTGGCATTCCTATGGGTGAGAATGCGAGTCCATTCATAGAGAACTTGTTTTAAAGTCAATTAGAATAGGAATATATGATAAATAAAAATAGTCCAAGCAATGTAAAATATAACCTTTCAAATAATAAAAGATATCTGGACGACCTCTTAGTAATAAATTGTGCAAAGTTTATTGAGATTTCAAAACATATTTATCCACAAGAGTTAATTCTGGAGCCTAGCTATGGGACAGGACACTCTGACCATTTCTTAGAGTTAAATATTAATATTTCAGATAATAATAAATTTGTTTTTAAAATATATAATAAAATGGATGATTTTAATTTTGAAATAATTAATTCTCTATTCCTTGAAAGTAATATACATTCAAATATTACTTATTCAGCTTAATATTCCCAATTATTTAGGTATGCAAAATTTGCAGTAATTACACAGATTTTAAAAATAAATGTAAAAAGCTTAGCGAAAAACTGATCTTAAGAGGTTTTTCTGCCAAAAAAATTAGTTGGCAATTTAAAAATTTTAGTTTTATATATCACGAACTTTTAGGTAAATATACAAAAAATTATAAAGAAATACTGAAGGATATTTTAATATAATTTCTTTTTTGCTTTTATTTTTTGGAATTTTGAATTTGTACATTGTTTTCAAACTAGCTTGAAGAACTTTAACTCTGTAATTGGTTCCGGATACCAATAAAACACTTTGTTTTATAACTCACATCTGGACCAGTCTTTATTTGTTCCATAATGGCCTTTGCTCAATGACCTCTGAGATGTTCATAAAGAAAGAAAGAAACCTATTTTACATATTTTTTTAAATAACTTTCTAGTATGCATGCTTTTCAAAAGTTCTACCTAACCTAAGGAAACCATAAAAATCTTATTGTAGAGGCTCCACTATCCCAGGTACAGAAAGTAAAGCTTTAAAACCCGTTAAGGCATGTGGTATCTCTTCTGATGAGCCCTAATGAAAGGTACTACTTGAAAATATTTCACTAGATTTAAGGTACTTTTGCTTGTAAATTTACAACGACTTACATTTATTGATGACGACTTTGCATGGATTTGGACATTTCTATTTGGTTGATGGTTCGGTTATACTGTTTGGTCCTAGGTAGTTGGATAGATGAGTAAGGTTAAAACCTCGTTCAAGTGCCAATTTATCTCAATTGCTGGATTAGGATGACAATCTTTTTCTTCTTTTTCTCTCTCTCTCTCATTTTTTTTTCTTGCCAAGAAATTACCTCTAAACATTATTTAAGAGTTTATGTTAGAAAAAAAACTTTTCTGTGTATGTATTTCTGTTTTCTTAGAACAAGTTTTGTCTGAAGCATATAAGAAAACCTTTCGTAAAGCTTCATATTAGCCTTGTTTTTAATCACGTATATAAAGAATAAGCAGTTTTTTTAAATGTCCTTTATTGAATGTTAGTGTGTAAGAATTTAATATATTCATTAAAATATTCATGTCAAAATTGTATAAGAATTTATGCTAGAAAAAAAATTTCTGTTTTTTTAGAAAAATATTTGTCTGAAGCACGTAAAAAAACATTTCGTAAAGTTTCAGATTAGCCTTGTTTTTAATCACGTGCATAAAAAATAAGCAGTTTTTTAAATGTCAGTGTGTTAAATATTCATTAAAGTATACAAGTCAAAATTACATAAGAATTTATGTTAGAAAAAAACTTTTCTTTGTATGTATTTCTATTTCTTAGGAAAAGTTTTGTCTGCAGCACATAAGAAAATCCTTCGTAAAGTGTCAGTTTAGCTTTGTTTTTAATGACGTATATAAAGAATAAGCAGTTTTTTTAAATGTTTTTGTTGAATCTCAGTATTTAAGGGTTTAATATATTCATTAAAATATTCATGTCAAAATTAGGCCTAAATAAAATTTCATGTTAGAAAAAAACTTTTGGGTGTAGGTACTTCTGTTTTCTTAGGAAAAGCTTTGTCTGCAGCACATATGAAATCTTTTGCAAAATGTCAGGATTGCCTTTTTTAATCACTTGTATAAAGAATACGCAATTTTTCCAATGTCATTATGTGAATGTCAGTGTGTATAGGTTTAATATATTCACTAAAATGTTCATGTCAAAACTTTATAAGAATTTATGTCAGTGAAAAACTTTTCTGTGTATGTAATTCTCTTTTTTCAGGAAAAAGTTTTTCCTGTAGCACTTTTGTAAAAAGTCAAGATAGCCATGTTTTAATCACGCATGTACAGAATAATGAGTTTTTTTTAACTTGTATTAACACAATTTCTTTTATGATGCGCAAGAAAAATCACACAAGAAGAACCCCTATCTTTTGATAATCCACACTAGAACATAAGATACTCAGATTGAAATTTGACAGTATACTCAAGACTAGATGACGCCTACAAACTGTGTTCTCAAAAATGTTTTGTTTTTTACTATTGTTGTCCAATTTTAGTTTTGGTCTGTCTTATTTATGATCTTCTCAGACTCCTCAATTGATTTAAATTGGTTATCTATGTTCCCTAATTTACGGAATGTGGATACTGCCTTACCGTCTGAGAACACTCCGCAAAGTTCTATATTATGTAGTTTTGACTGTTTGTAAGGGACGTGGTCCTGAGAAATCGGTATAAACCTGATTAGTTTGAACCTTGCACCTTATATTAATTTCTTAAAATACAAACTGATGGTCGGAATCTATTAGAATAAGGACCTGGACATTAAGCTTCTTATTCTACTACTATTAAATAAAAAAAAAAGTTTTTTTTTAACTGAAAGTAAGGAACGACGTTAAAACTTAAAACGAACAGAAATTATTCCGTATATGGAAGGGGCTGTCCTCTCCTCAACGCCTCGCTCTTTACGCTAAAGTTTTTTATTGTTTAGAAAAAAAATAGAGTTGTGAGAGAGTCAAACTTTAGCGTAAAGAGTGAGGCGTTGAGGAGGGGACAGCCCCTTTCATATACGGAATAATTTCTGTTCGTTTTAAGCTTTAACGTCGTTTCATACTTTCAGTTAAAAAAAAACTTGTTTTTCTTATTTAATTATTGAACGTTTTTGAATTAATCCAGGTTTTGATTTTGGCTCACTGTACATGAATAATTAAAACAAAATTTGCATATTAATTTACTATTGTTTGGTTAAATGACTTTCTCGAAACTTGTTTAATTTTATTTTACGAACGTTTTTATTAGTAATAAATATACCTAACTTACGAATTAACTTACGTAACGAACTTCTATACTCATATATTTTTAATACGTATATTACGGGGTTCGCCCCCTATTCAATACCTCGCTCTTTAAGCTAAAGTTCGAGTTTTGTTCCAATTCTTCAAAAATGAACCCTTAATCACAAAGGGCGTTATTTAGAATAAATAGCTCTTATGAAAGTACTAAAACATCTTTGGCTTAAAGAGTGAGGTATTGACTAGGGGGTGAACTCAATCATATATGTAACAATTTTTGTTCGTTTTAAGTTTATATATTGCTCCTTACTTTCAGTTGAAAAACTTGTTTTTTTATATTTAATTTCTGATCTTTTTTAAAAAATAATGCTGAGAAATCCGGCGCCCCCTTCATAGCAATGTCCCTTCCCTCATGAAAACTTCCCTCATGGAAAGATCCTCCCACATTATCCCCGACCCACCCTCCCCTCCCTACCAGAAAAAATCCCCCTGAAAACGTCTGTATACTTCCCAATAACCAATACTATGTGTTAACATTGGGTAAAGTTCATAATTTAAGCCCTCTCCCCAGGGACTTCGGGGGATTAAATCATCCTAAAAGACATAGTTATCATATTTTTGACCATGATGAACAAAATGGCTATCTCAAAATTTTGATCGGGTGACTTTGGGAAAAAAATGAGCGTGAGGGGGGCCTAGTTGCCCTCCATTTCTTTGGTCACTTACAAAGGGAATTCATTCACTTCTTGGCATTTGACCTGTTAACACCTATGCTGGGTTAAATTTTTAAAACCCGTTTTTGGAAGTTATTATAATCCAAGTTTCAATCATTGACTATTTGACAAGTTTCAGTATATTAACTGGATTTATTGTTTCGCTATTATGTCAAGGCCCATGAAATACACATGTCCTGAGTGCAGACGTCGTGCCGCCAGTGGGACAGTGCAGTGCAGTCGGTGTCAGCCGTGGTTTCATCCAAAATGTGCAGGCATTTCTATTGAGAAGAGAAAACAATGTGGTGAGTGGTTTTGTTTAAACTGCCAGTCCCCTTGTTCTTTGAATGAGGACCCTGCATCACCTTTAACACCACTTTTTCTACCCCCTGTCTCTAAACCACGCTCTACGCCCAAGTCTTCCACAAAAACTACAACCCCAAAATCAATTTCAAATAATCAAGCTTCCCAAGTCCCCCCTTGTGTTGACTGTGTTAAACACATCAAACAGCTGGATTATCTCCGAGCTATATACAACTCCCAGTTAGAGAAGAATTCAGAGCATGAAGTAGCCATTGAAGATTTGAAAAAACAAGTTGAACTTTTTCTCAATGACCAAAAAATTTGTAACGATATACTACAGGAACGTGATCTTGAAATTAAAAAATTAAGTGAAAATATAAACCCTCATAATTCGCAACGCCTCCTTATGGAAGATGAACTCTGAAGTCTAGAGAACAATCAGGTGACCCTTAAATTGAAAATCACCAAATTACAAGAGGATTTAAAAAATAATGAAGCAATTATTATTACCCTAGGGAATCAATTATCTGAGTTCAGCAAATCCAGCATTGATTGCAGAGTATCCCATGAGAGCTTACAAATACCTATGTGTGATGACCTTGAGTTCGTTAATAGTACAGTGACTTCCGTCTTTTCGCATAAATTATCTGGTGATAATTAACTAAACAAAAATGTTATGGATAAGTCATTATCAGACAATGACATTTTTATTATCTTTGAAAAAATTAATAAAGTGAAGGATAAAAGTGAAATAAATACAAAAATAAGCAGAAAGGAAAATGTAATCTGCAAGCATTTTGATAGTGGTTTCTGCAAGTTCTGCAAACAATGCAATTTTCTGCATATTTGTAGCCCGTTTATTTCGGGAGTTTGTGTGTCTCATAAGTGTATTTTTGACTATGTTGATCTTTGTTCTGTTTTATCTTGTATTGATAAGTCGTGTACTTTTGCTCATGCCTCTCCAGGATTGGAGCGCAGGTTTAAAAACTCAATGTTTTTTAGAGCGACGCCGAAAGTATTCGTGACCCCCCCTCCCCTTGTTCGTGTTCCATTCGACTTTCAGTCTTATCCCCCTGCATACCCGTTACAGAGCAGTATTCCACAGGAATCCATCCCTCGAAACAATCCTCCGCCCCAAGTTCTTACGCGTGCCCAGTCAATCCAACCCCCCAAATCACTTCACTCAATTCGGACCATCCCCAAACCCCCCCTCACTCATATTCCTCCCAAAATCCACTTCCTTTTGTCTCCGTACGTCCAAAAAGTTACCAGCCGGTTACCAGCTGGCTCCCCTCTCAGACACCCTCCACCGTCCTTCCCGCCCTCAGCATCCTCTTGCCCCCCCCAAGCCCCATATAAAGAACACTCCCAATTTGACTTATTCCCAGATCACCAGGAAACCTTTCTCCCTTCCCTTGCACTTTACCCCCCCCCCCTGGCTACCCTACCAGTATGACTCTGGTTTAAGAATAAGCAGGAAGAACGATCCACAGGTAGCACATCCATGCACAGTTTCGAAAACTTCAAATAGTAAGACGAATTCCACCGTAGTTCCATCCCAACTTAATAATATTCCCATAATTTGTTCGCTGTCCTCCTTTTCTCTCAAGCCCGGTCCAGTCCCGTCTTTTAATAATGCCTCAAAACCACACCCTTACCCACAGCACCCTTCTCATAAACTTCAACCCCAAATAACTCCCTCCCGAATTGAAAAAAAAAATCCCAATACCCAAATCGGTTTAAATTTCCAACTTTCCTACTTACCAATGCTGAGAGCCTGAATTTTTACAAAATTACCGAACTCGAGGGTATCTCTGGAATTCATAAAATTAATATTATTGCTGTGACAGAGGTTCAGTCCCAGAACCCAGATTTCCAAAAAATTAGCAATTATACTCAGTTTATAAAACTTCACCCTCCCGATCATCCTCTCGGGAAAAAAGAGGGTGGTATATTATTTTTGTCCGAGATAACCTCCAACCTAAACTCATCCCCACCCGCAACTTATCAGATTATGATGAAATTCTATGGCTGAGCCTTCGACCGAAAGTACTACCCCGCCCTTTCAATTTAATTGTATCCGCCGTCTTTTATCATTCCCCTAACCAACGTATTGACCAGAAACGCAAATTTATCCAACTATTTCTAATAAGTGCTGATTTTGTGTTATCAAAATATCCAAACGCTGGTATTTGCTTACTTGGCGATGCGAATGACCTGAGGATAGACTCTATCTGCACCTCTCTTAATATTAAACAACTGGCTAAAATATCTACAACAAAAGGTAACACCTCTCTGGATGTTATTTGTTCAAACATGAGTAAGTATAAAAACTCCCCGCAAGCACTAGTAGAGATGCCTTATTGAATACAGAACGAACACATGTGCTGCCACCTACAACTTTTTTTAACACCAAATTTGGGCATAGAGTCCCTAGGGAGAACACGTGGTTAATGGGGTCAATGACCTCTTTTTTCCAAGGTCGATGTTGTTGTTGTTGTAAGTGCACGCTCTCAGCGAATGTCAAGGTCGATTTATTTGTTGTTGTTATTGTAAGTGCACGCTCTCAGCGAATGTCAAGGACGATTTATTTGTTGTTGTTGTTGTAAGTGCACGCTCTCTGTGAATGTTACGAGTTTCCAGAAATAGAAAACAGCATTTGTTGTTGTTTTGGACATGTACATGCTCGAGGCGAATGTCATGGTGTCCAGAAATAGGAAACAGTATTTGTTGTTGTTGTTGTATGCTCTCAGCGAATGTTATGAGTTTCCAGAAATAGGAAACCGTTAGATCACGTGTTTCCTTCTCAGCCAATCAGAGGGCTTGCTTACATAACAATTCACCCTTGAGATTTCGTATATAACGGACATGCAATGTGATTAAATTATCAGAAAGTATTTTGACTTAGTTGATACAACAATGGATAATATTGATGAAATAGAAGCCTTGGCAACTACAATTTACCTTGTAAGTTCCGTTTTAGTATATTTTCAAATAAAATTATTTTCCGTGGTCACCCCCCCCCCCACTCTAGTACAAACATCACTATACGATCTTCATACTCGATAGAAAACATAAAAGGTGTTCTTTTTATTACCTAAACCTAACACCCTCCATCATTGTTTTACAATCAAATTCTTGCAAATAGAAATAATTTTCTTTTCGTTAAATTTATGCAATTTTAAGTGTTCTATATCCTAGCTAAAAGCGACCCCTGACTTCCGTCACTGTTGTTATTAACCCGCTCTGGTTTTGACACAAGGCTCCAGAACGAGGCCTATAATTAACTGTCACCCTTTTTCTGTTTGTATACATTAGCTGGTTTTAGGCAATCTAGGTTTTAGTGCTTTTACGTAATTCTTTGCTTGTCTGAAAATATCGGACAGCTAATTTTGTCTGAAAATAGCGATAGATATTTAGGGCATTGGATTTCTATGTAAGAGTGAAACGGGATTATTTCATGCTTACTTTCGATAAAGTTTCCCTTATATTCCCAGGAGGGGAGCGTGAATCCAGGATTTTTGTTGGGGAAGGGGTTAGCACTTTTATTAGTGACAAAATAGAAATGAAAAGATAATTGTTTCTTACTTCAGTGTCTAACCATTTCTCTTCGAAATTTTAGTGATTTTAGCTATAACATTTGAATAAAAAGGCAGTAAGATATGCCTTTCGCTTGAATAAATCGCAAGATTAACTCAATGAGAAGGTAGACCTAGGGTGGGTTAATTTTCCTAAATTTAGGGGAGGGGAGCGTGAATCCAGGATTTTTGTTGAGGAGGGGGTTAGCACTTTTAATAGTGACAAAATAGAAATAAAAAGATAATTGTTTTCGACTTTAGTGTCTAACCATTTCTCTTCGACATTTTAGTGATTCTAGCTATAACATTTGAATAAAATGGCAGTAAGATATGCCTTTCGCTTGAATAAATCGCAAGATTAACTCAATGAGAGGGTAGACCTAGGGTGGGTTAATTTTCCTAAATTTAGGGGAGGGGAGCGTGAATCCAGGATTTTTGGTGGGGGAGGGGGTAAGCACTTTTAATAGTGACAAAATAGAAATGAAAAGATAATTGTTTTCGACTTTAGTGTCTAACCATTTCTCTTCGAAATTTTAGTGATTTTAGCTACAACATTTGAATAAAAAGGCAATAAGATATGCCTTTCGCTTGAATAAATCGCAAGATTAACTCAATGAGAGGGTAGACCTAGGGTGGGTTAATTTTCCTAAATTTAGGGGAGGGGAGCGTGAATCCAGGATTTTTGTCGGGGGATGGGGTTAGCACTTTTAATAGTGACAAAACAGAAATGAAAAGATAATTGTTTTCGACTTTAGTGTCTAACCATTTCTCTTCGAAATTTTAGTGATTTTAGCTATAACATTTGAATAAAAAGGCAGTAAGATATGCCTTTCGCTTGAATAAAACACAAGATTAACTCAATGAGAGGGTAGACCTAGGGCGGGTTAATTGTCCTAAATTTAGGGGTGGGGAGGTAGACAAAATTCTGGTTAGTGTGGATACTAATTCTCCTTCTTTAAAATAAAGGGGGAAATTATTTATCTTACTAACTTTCTTCTCTTCTTTAAGGCAAATTATGAAGAATGTATTTCGGCCCCTCCAGCTGTAAAGAGAGCAAGAGAGGGTGAGGCAGCCCCAATGCAGCCTGTCAGAAAGTTATAAGAGTGGGCGGATAACTACAATGCCGAAGCCCCACCTACGCAAGATCATGAGGTTGTCTCTCATCCTGCTTTTTCAAGGGTCTCAGGAGCTGCCCCGACTGCACAGCCATATGACATTGCTGGCTCAGCTGCACAAGAAATTAACGTCGCCCCGTCCGCCATCGCACACACGATACCTGGACCATCCGGGACCCAAGTGCAGACAGGATTTGCGAATGTAAGCATTTTTTTCCTCAAACTATCTTATATAAATACATATCTATTTCTTCCAATGTTTTTTCCTTTTCACTATTTTTCGACATTGTGTAAAAGTGTATCTCAGCGGGATATTAACCCCTCATCCCCAACCATTATTTTCTCTTCCCTCCCTCAGAGATATCTAAATGTAATTTTTTTTTGCAAAGAAACCGCTCTTTTTTTCTATCTTTATTATTTTCTATGCATTCCCCTATCTCTTCACCGCTATCTCATAAGCGAATATTTTTAGGTACCTTTGAAACTCTGTGAATGCTATTCTTCACATAGTTTTAAGAGAGAGATTATTCCTTTTATCTATTGCACATATTGGCGTTCTAATCTGCACTGAATGTTTTAAAATAGCTTTCTATCGTGCCAAGATTTCAGCAAGGGGAAACCAAGCTAGCGGTTCCCGGCATTTAATTGTTGCATTTTCTTACCTGTTGAAGCTCAGTCTTGGAAATCGGAACACTCACGCGACGGGTTACAATAATTAAACTCCTGAGTTCACTGAACCAGTATGGAATTAGAGAGAAATAGCGACCTATGCTGTCTAAGCGAATATATCATCTTTTCACGGGCATTATGTAAAGATTTTATGGTAGCCGGTCGGGAAGCGCTGTGGGAAGTGCTGCGGGATCAAGAAGCACCGCGGGAGAGCGCCGCAGGCACGAGAAGCGCTGCAGGATGCGCTGTAGGCCCGAGAAGCGCCGCAAAAAAAACAGCATGGTTGATTTGAAAACTTTGAAAATAAACTATTTTTTGAACAAATTGCCGCCTTCTATGTAAAGCGATGTTTTAGATTGTAAATATCATAAGTTGGAAATTGACTGCTTTCAGTTGATTTAACCAAATGCTACTACTAAGCGCTGATTTTAAATAATAATCCAAATTTTAACAGTAGGCATGATTTGAACACTTTGAAAATAAGCTATTTTTTTCATTTATAGGTTGGTTCATTTGTCTCTTACTCACCCTCGAGTGAAGAAGAGGAAGAAATCATTGAAGGCGCAATGGAGTTTCAGGACATTCAGGACAATAAAACATCAACTATCAACGATAATGACTGGCATGGTATTGTTAACTCTGATGAAATTCTTTTTAATGTTGGTGTTTTTCTAAGTAATTATTTTAATGTAGAGCCTAGCACAGTTGGGCAAGGTAATGTTCCTAGTTCAGAGGGGGACTTGCCTTTGCTAAGTCCTAACACTCTACAAATTTTAGAGGGTTTCACTGGGAGCCCTCCTCTATCCCCCACTTATCACAGACTTCAAACAACTGAAGTGGAGCATACCCTAAATATTATTGAACAGCTTGGAGGAGGGGTTAATATACAAGAGGAGGGTACGACTTTTCCAGAGTTTCAATTGTCAAATACAATTTTAAATAATATAGTTGTTTTCACTGCGACGTTTGGGGATCCTTTTAATTCACTTATTGTGGGAAAATTTGTGTTTGATCCTGTAGAAATTGTGCATGAATATGTAGATAAAATTCGTGCACTACTGGAGAACCAAATTCAGTTGTGGGGAGGTAGGGATTCAATTAAGGTTTCTATTGTTTTAAAGGTTTTTATTTAAATGAGGGGAAAAGTGAAGTTTATTATCATTATGTACATTCCGAGATGCGCGTAATTTATCCAAATTTAGAAAATTTTGAGGGAGTTTTTAGCGAGTGGGTAGGACAAATTATAGCGCATCTCGAGAACTTTAACGAAAACGGTAGTGGGTCTGTAGTTTTATTTATTGAAAATTTAAGTGTAAATATTTGTAAATTTAAGAAAGATTTTATTCTAAGAGGGGGGGGGGGGCAGGGTCTGAGAGGTCAGTAGTTTTAAAATATAATCCAGATTTAGAAGGTTGTAAAGGTGTCCAGCGGATCTGTTTTGAAACAGATCAAAAATGTTTCAGGTATGCTTTCCTCATATCAGCATTCGAGCCTCTAGCACGTGAAGCTACCAAGACGAATGTAGATCACTGGGCTGTACATGGGAAGGACGGGTCCAATTTCCCAATTGTAGATTTCTCTTGTTTAGAAGGAAAATACCCAGTAACGCTACGATCTATTGATATTTTTGAAAGGGCTAATGCCCACTTAAATATCGGCGTTACTGTGGTTCAGTATGAAACTGAATTTGAAGATGGGGTTCGTTTAAAAAAGAAGGGGGTGGTCTTCCCGGTAAGGGGCCCGTCAGTTGATTTGGTCAAACACTG
The DNA here is from genome assembly GCF_049724085.1 of Artemia sp. Qi Xiang Cuo. Classification (NCBI taxonomy): domain Eukaryota; kingdom Metazoa; phylum Arthropoda; class Branchiopoda; order Anostraca; family Artemiidae; genus Artemia; species Artemia sp. Qi Xiang Cuo. Next base: position 14,622,943 of record NC_142805.1, read on the forward strand.
GGTTTGGTTGTTATACACACCTCCTAGTGAACTGAATGCAATTGGCCATTTTAATCCTATTACAGACATTAGTAGAGTTCTGGGGGAGGGTAAGCCAAGGGGGGAATGTTTCTACTGTCCAACATGTCTGTCTAGATTCCGTAGCGATATAAAACTACGGGATCACATGAAGCATTGTAGACGGCATGGCTACCAGACAGTGGAAACGGTTTCAGGGGATAGAACCATTCTACGCTTTAAAAATTTCCAAAACACCCTTCTCCAATGCAACAAAATATCTTTAGACTGTGAAGCTAAGCTGGTGGAGGTGAACGATCCCCAATATCCAAACCGTATCAAAGAACATCAGGCTATTGCAGTGTCCTATGCACATGCACAAAGAGACAGTTCTAACACCATGTGGTTGTTAGAAATAGTTCAGACATTGGATGAGGACGAGTGCAAGGTCAAGGCATTGACTCAACTAATGGGCACATCTACTTGTGCTTGTTCGAGGTTGAGAAATTAGATGTGGCATAGTAAGTGCTCTTCAGAAGGTCGAAGCGCGGTTCAAATTAAAAAAATAGGTTTGGTTGGGCATCGGGAGTTGGACGCGGGGAATCCAGTTACTCCCAATACACGAGAGGAGCAGGGTACCTGTAGAGATCTTGACCATTGGTGGCAGGAAATATTCTCGGGGGGTAGTAATTTTAGAGGGGTTGCGCATCAATCGTGTAACTTAAATGTTAGCCAACAGTTTTTTATCCCTGTTTTTATCCACAACTCTAATTATGACTTAAAATTTATTTTACCAGCACTGGCACGTATGTATAGGGAGGGAGGGGGAGTAGATAGTCCATGGGTACACAGTTCATTTACCTATAACATTATTCCAAAATCGGCCGAGAAGTTGTGGCTTCTCGAACTGAAATGGCAGGCAGTGGATAATGGGCATACGTGCTGGAATAAAATCGGGTTTTTAGATTCCTTTAGTTTTTTTCCCAAGGCATTGAGTCAATTGATTCAAGTGCAGAAAAGCGACAATTTTGATAGCTTTCCTTTTTGATCAATTTTGATTTGCTTAAACAGCACTTTCCAGACAGTGAAATGTATGACTTATTAACCTGCAAAGGTGTATACGCATATGATTATTACTATTTTGGCGCTCGCTTAAGCGAGGTGAAACTACCACCAATTGAAGCTTTTTACAATTCACTGACCAACAGTGAATGCACAGCCGAGGAGTATGAGTTTGCCAAGAAGGTGTGGTCTAAGGGGATTTGTAAAAAGGGGTGGGAGTATTGTAGACTGTACTTGACCAGTGACGTTCTAACTCTGTTGGATATAGTCTGTAAGAACATAGACCAAATCTATTCAGAGTTCGGGTTAGATATAGGCTATTATTTTTCCACATCCCATTTAGTGATGGATTTGATTTTAAAAATTAGTAGGGAGGAAATAGGCCTAATCACAGATGTAGATCAGCACCTTTTTGTAGAGCGTTCAATGAGGGGAGGGTATGTTTTTCACGGGGACCGCGTCTTATCAACTGATCCGTGTGGACAAAGCATCGGTTCAAGGTCAAGTGCAGTGTTCTTGGACATGAACTCATTGTACCCCTCGGTAATGTCTCACTACTGTTTGCTATGTGGGAACTATCAATGGCTTGATATTCCTTGTGAGTTCCCCGACATTAACACTGTTGAGGACAATAGGCCACAAGGATCGTTCTTTTAAATTGACGGTCACATTTCGCTGGAGCTTCACGACTCAGTCAAAGATTTTGTTTTTCCCTGTATCAATCGGCCCGTGAGCAGGGACTCTCTGAGCCCCTAAAATAGATCATTGGTTGAGGATATGGGGATGCAATGGACTCCCTCCAAACAGAAACTGATTGCTGATTTGGACCCTAAGAATATTTCGTTGTTCACCATGTGCTTTTACATTGGATGGTTAACAATGGTTTAAAATCATTAAAATACATAGGGTCCTACAGTTCAATCAGCGAACATATTTGAAAACGTTTATCGACACTTTTGTTGATAAACGGTCTATAGCAAGCTCCAAGGTAGAAAAGGACATGTACAAACTGATTTTACATTCAGCATTTGGCAATATTTGTGAAAGCGTTAGTAATAGATCTCGCTGCGATGTCATGAACGATTCTCTAAAATGTGCAGGAATTAGTGCCGACCCCACTTTTACATCACTCACAAGTATAGAGGCTGGCATGGTTCTTTTACACAGGCGAAAGCGAAATGTGGTACTGAACAAGAATATAGCAGGCGGTAGTTCAGTACTAGAAATTTCAAAAAAGCTCATGTTTTCGTTCTTTTACAATGTGTGTAAGGTGCAATGGCCACGGGAGGGGGAGGTTCAAGTTTACTATGGAGATACAAATTTTCTTCTGCTAAAGGTAAATGGGGCCGAAGATTTATTGGGTGATCTAGAAAAGGGGGAACACATCAGCTCGCGGATGGATTTCACCAACTGGAATCCATCCCTCTACCCCGAGTTCGTGAAACGTCAAGCCCCCAACCAACTATTAATGTTAAAATCAGAGACGGGGAGTGATTTGATATCCAGGGGGGTGTTCCCGGGCCCTAAGGTTTAGTGCGTTGAAACTCATAATGGGGATGAAAAACAGGCGTGTAAAAGAGGTACCTACACATTTGGTAAAGAGCAATTTCAACATGAATGTGTACAGAAACAGTGTAGAAAGTAGCCGAGTGCCGAGAGCACAAGTACTTGCAATTCGCTCTCTACAGTATAGAAATTATGGTGTAAGAGTGGAAAAGAATGCAATGTCATGTATATCCGACATAGTCTATGTGCTCGAGAATGGTGTGAGTGTCCTGCCTCATGGCCACTACCGTATTTCAGACCGTGTTGAATGCATAGACTATAGCAATCAACTTGGTCTGGATAAATTAACCTAACCTGACTAACCAACTAACCAACTAACCACCATCACCAACCCATTCATAAATTAACTAACCACCCCCACCCCATTCATAAATTAACTAACCTCAACTAACCCAACCTCAACTAACCTGTAGCAGCAGTGATGATAACTATTGTGTACAGTCCATTTTCGCCCCGCGGTTACCGGGGTGGGGGGTGGGGGGCCCGGGGGAGGGCCTTCCCGCGGCCGGCCCCCGGGGGGGGGGGGGTCCCACCCGCAGCTCCCGGGGGGTGGGTGGGACCCTATTTTTAAATTCATAATGTTCAACTGTGCTAATTCATGTTCCAAGTGTTTTTTGTTGTTATATAGAAAGTGTTGTTGTACAGAAAAGTGTTTAAGGACAATAAGTGCTGTTGATGGACAAAAGTTTTGTACAGAAAAGTGTTTAAAGACAATAAGTGTTCTTGCTGATGGTGGACAAAAGTGTTTTTTATTTATATTGTAAATAAAGTGTTATCATTGCAGTTCATGTTGAACAAATAGAGTTTTCATGTTGACCATGAAATTTTGTCAGGTTCTTGTTGAACAAGTGTTATTTTTATCATTGTTCATGTTGAACAAATATTTGTTTTCATATTGCCAAAATAAATGCTGCCATGAAATATTGTTTTTTTGTTGTTCTTGAATAGATTGATTCATGGGAAAATTACTACTTATTCATGGAACATGTATGGTTTACAGTTAGTTATAATCCGACTGTTGTCAACGGCATGTATCAATTTAAAACCCCCATCAGATCGTATCTGTGTGGGCCCTCAATGTCGAGTAAAACAACACTTTTAGCTAAAATAATTCAAAATTGCGATAAAATGTTTTTGGAAAAGCCGAAAAAAATCTAATATTGCTATAGTATTTGGCAGGAGTCCTATGATAAAATAAAAGCTATTGCCACAACCATACCAATACAATTCATACAGGGACTTGATGTTTTCAATAGTATTGAACCGAACTCGTGGCTGATTATTGATGATTTGGCTGAATCCATTGAAAAGTTCTCACAGGAAATTTTACAACTGGTCACTGTTCGCTCCCACCATGAGCACATTTCCATAACTCTGGTTCTACACAATCTGTTTCATCAGAACAAATATATGGGAACCCTTGCTTTGAATTTTACTATCTATATTATCTATCGAGTCGTTCGTGATTTTTGCTCGCTCATAACTCTGAATAAGCAAATGTATCCAGGCTCCCCCAAATTTCTGCTGTCAGCGTACACTCAGGCGACTAGCAAGCCCTATGGTTACATTTTGCTGGATCTTAATCACAGCACATCCGAGGATCTACTTGTAGTCACCGACATTTTCTACAACGAAATTACAGTATATCTTCCAGTGAACAGTAGAAAAGGCTATTAGTTGCCATTATGACACTGAAGGAAATACATGAACAGCGGCATTTATTTTCTGTTTTAAGCATTTCAAAATCCATTCTTAGAAAGGCCATACTCAAACACGGTGTTGACAATGATTTCATTAATCTAATATCTGAACTTTGTTTAAATTTAACTGAGGGCAATATTCAACTGCCAGAAGGTGTTAGACAACAGACAAAGCAACATCGTTCCACTGTACGTGCCTTGGACTTTAAAAACAAGGGTAAAAAATTTAAAAGAAAACGGCTCCTTCAGGCGGGTGTGTGCCACTTTACAATAGTGTTGAAATTTGTTGCCTTTCATGGAAGCAGCTATATCTAGAGAATTGCAAAGCCCTATTACTTAAAACCGTATGGACTTGTCTACCTGTCTGACAAACAATTCGTAGGCAAAATAAGCAAATGTGTTAATGACGAGAGTACTACCAATGACAAACAACGAAATGAACTAAAAGATACGTTGTTTCTTGTAAACAAAAATACACGATATCGTTAGAGTATAACCTGTCGCCACCGCCGATCCCTCTAAACAGGAAACATCTCTTCTAGACTCTGCACATGCAAAAGAGAAGGAATTGAATTCGATTGTATCGAAAATTGGGAACCTATTGCCACTCACCTATCGAGAACAGAATAAAAGAGTATTACCTTATCTCATGTTGGAAACTGGTGATCAAGTTCAAGTCGACAGCACAGGGAAACGAATTATAATTCAGGGAAAAAATTATAATGTAGTTGATTTAATTTGTGATATGGTGACGAATCGTAAAGGAATTTTATCCTTTGACAATAATCTATACACCTTTCTAAGTGCATCAAACTTTCCCAAAAGTCTTATTGGCAATAGGCAAATTCTTAAGAAACTAAGAGAATATAGTCCCCCACCAACGCCAACACCATTTAAAAAAGAAGAAGAAGATTCAATATTTGAAAATACTAGCACCACTGATTTTACAACACCTGTGGCTGCCAGTCAAACGCAAAGACGAATTGATTCATCCTCCTGTGTGCAAAAGGGGAGTGGACATTACACTACGTGTTTACGTTCAAAATGGATGAAGTTCTGAAAGGTGTTTATGAAAATATTGGCGAAGCGAGAAGTTTAAGTTCTCCCAAAACACTTTCTAGAGTTGTCTCCGGCACCAAATTGAAAAAAGCAAAAGAGTATCTAGAGAATGAACCGAGTTACACACTACATCGGACTCACAGAATTCGCGGCAAACAATATTGACAAACTAAAGTCTTTTTCTCTCCCCATATAATGCAAATGGATCTTTTGACTTTAGACACACTTCAGCAGTGTCAAAATGAACCCTAAGAATATATTTTGGTAGCAATCAGTGTCTTTAATCGCTATGCATATGCCATTCCATTGCGATCGAAGAGAGGTGTTGAAGTTGCACGGGCCATTGAAAGTATTCTTTAACAGAATTCGTATAGAAAAATTCAATCGGATCGTGGCAGTGAATTTGTTAATCCCCATGTGCAAAAGGTTCTATTGAAATATAATACAACACTATATCATAGTCACAGCCCGATAAAGGCTGCATTGGCTGAACGATTAATAAGAACGATTCGTCTATTAATTTCAAGATATTGTACCCTAAAAATACACCTGCTTTTATTCATTATTTAGATAAAATCATGCAGATGTATAACCATCGACCACATCGATCTCTGTCCAACTCAAGCCCTCGGGACGTTCATTGCAGTGAAAATACATTTGATGCTTTTCTAAAGCAATATTCCAATGGCAATAAGAAGAAAAAGAAGAAATTCAATGTTGGTGATACTGTTCGAATTAATAGAACCACCAATATTTTTGACAAGGGGAATTATTTATGGAGCACTGAACTGTTCAAAGTGTCCAAAATCCTGGAAACCGAGCCCACGACCTATCGACTGCGAGACACCAAAGATGAAGAGATTCTTGGCGGTTTTTATGAATATGAACTGCAAAAAGTTAGAAAAACTAGTGAAATTTATCAAGTTGAAAAGATATTAAAGAGTCGTACTCGTAGGGATAAGAAACAGTTGCTTGTTTGCTGGCAAGGATACAACTCTGATTTTGATTCTTGGGTCAGTGCTGGAGACATTAACAATACCCAATGTTTTCTATGTGACTTTCATGTCCAATGTTTCTGATCCTCTCTACAATGACTTGAATAGAACAAGTGATTTTTGGACGAAACTCTCCCCCACCATCAAATTCGATGACGGAAAGTATGAATTGGCTCTTGTCGACTGTATTCTCAAAAATATCTACGACATCCTGAGAAAAGATCGTAAATATGAAATATAAATTAGACACTATGATTGGCCGCCACCATCATCCTCAAGTGATCAAGAACAAATTCAAAAGATCAATTGGATGGATTATCCATACATTGCATTACCCTACGAGGAACTCACCTGTATGAACGATTTATGTCGTTCTATTAATAAAAGAATTTCCGCTCGTAAAAAAGGAGCTTTTTTCATTTCAACTATTCAAAGGAGGAGGGCAAGATCTACATTAGTTCACCTATTGCCAGCGAAAAGGTTATTCTCAATGATAATCTAAAGGATTTTCTTGGCTTTAAGCTCAATATAATCAATGGTAAAAGTGCCGGAAACACTAATTTCATTTTTGCTGACTACCAGCCTGCCTTCTCCACAGACACTTGTATATTTCTCTACGCCTCATTTGTGGAAACATCTCGGGTTGGTAATTCAAATATTCCCCTCCTACGAGTTCTTGAACGAAAAACCAATCAAGAGCATATTCACCATCACAATATAAAGCATCTTCAGTATATTTCCGTAAACACTTCCTATTTGGAACTCTGTCAGTTAACACTAAGAACTGAATTGGGTGATTCCATAGTGATTTCAAGGGATTTGGCTGTGACTACATGCCATTTTCATCCCATCATTCAAATTCAACAAGATATCTAATAAAAAAGTGGTATTCACTTGTCCTGATATTTACTGATATGTTAATACTCTTGGCCAAAGACAACAGGGCAATGTAATGGACTATTACAAAGGTCGTTCGTCAATTTCTTGCTACGGTCTTGGCAGTTGGTTTGCTAAGCTGTTTCGCTCTGCACTACCACTGGCTAGAAAATATCTTGTACCGGCTGCGACGGATTTTGCATCCTCTACACTATACGATTGGGGCTCTGGCAAGGATTTTAAAAAAAGTGCTATGGAAAATCTTAGGTCCAGTGCGCAAACCCTTGGCAAGAGATTATAACAAAAGGGTAAAGGCTTAAAAAGGTCAAGAAACAATGCATCACTCATCAGTCTCCACTCAGGCCGGAAACGAAAGACATCATCCCTCTTGTCAAAGAAAAGAAGGAAAAAGCCGACACGTAGTGTAAACAGAAGTCCCAGGAAGAAAATTGTTAGATCGAAACTAGATTTCTTCTCCTAAAATGTCCTACCTACCGCATAAGGATTCTCAAACTTCAATCACCGCCTCATTGAATCTATTCAATGCTGAAAATGTTGATGTGAGTGTCAAGCATGGATACTATGAACAATTTTATCCACAACAACCCCTCTCTGATAATATTCACTTTGAAATTTATTCCAATGAAGACTACTTTATGGACATGTCTTCAACATTTATAGATTTACAAATGAAAGTCCGAAAATCCGATAATACAATGCCAATTCGGGCCGATGGAATATCCTATGAAAATTGTATACTACATAATTTATTTCGTCAAATTATTGTCTACATCAATGGCACGCTGGTGAGCACAAGCAACAATCTCTCAAATTATACAAGCTATATGCAATTCATGTTGATGACACCCAAGTCATGCAAGGAATTGAGAGGCCCCTCCAATGGATATGAATATATTACTAATACTGATAGTACAGATGCACTTAAAAATGCTACAACTAGTGGAAAAATATATCATGAAATATTTAATATACCCCAATCGCTGCCGCCCAATGTTAAAATGGATATAAAATTGACGCTTGCACCTTCCAATTTCATATTGAGAAAAGAACTTGCTGGCAATCCTGAGGTAAGTCTCTCCCTCACCTTAGCAATACTTCATGTACGCAAACAACAGGTCATGAGTTCTGTTGCTTTGGCAGTGGAAAAACTGAGATCCAATGGAAACAATATTAAACTATTTGTTCCTCATACAATCACCAATTAACGTCATATTGCAGTGGGCTCATGCACCTTCACCGATTCATCCTTTATCAATGATGAAATTCCGTCAAAACTCGCTTTGGCATTTGTAAAAAGTGCCAGTGCAATAGGATCATGGACTGAATGCCCACATAAATTCGAGATGTTTGGACTTTCATCTCTGGTGTGCAAAGTAAACGGCATCCCACTCTACAATCTATCTTTTGATAAATCCTATAGAACATTGTATGAGTTGACCATGCAAACCCTAGATCATGATTCGCAACTATTTGAAAATTGTATAACTGAAGATATGTTTGCTAAAACACATGGTATCATTGTACTGGATTTGTCTGGCATACAGGATATGAGTATAGTACGTACGGGGAGTGTGCGGTTAGTGTACATTTGCCGACCCATTGGCTGAGAGTATTGCACTAATCTCACTAATCAATATGAAACCTACTGGGAAATCACTCCTGAAGGCAGTTTTCTGCTAGAATTAGTACCATGAACACCAGTCAAGGAATTAATGTATTTAATATTGACCCCTACATGTCCCAGTACAAATCCTATTGTCTGCCCTCGGACTATCTCTGAAAAATTCAATGTTTCAACAATACCTTGATTATTGTTAATAGCAGTCCGTCGACTGTGCTGACGGGTCATTGGCTGTGCATCTTTCAAACAATGAAGACGATTGAATTTTTTGATCCTCTTGGTCTACCCTATACATTCTACACACACCACATCAGCAACTATATTGAGAGAAGTGGGAAAACTATTATTCAAAATCGGAAGAGGGTGCAGGATCTAACGACTAAAAGCTGTGGCTTCCATGCACTACTATATTTTGTGTTCCGCTCTCATGGCTATACTTACAAGCAGTTTCTCCACATTTATAGTGACAATCTGCGTCTGAACGACTTTCTAGTGGAAAATATCCTCTCAGACCTATACAGTATTGATTTCAGTTCCCTAAGAGTAAAGTGCTTAAAAAATTTTTGTGAATTTGTTTATTAATAAAATGTATATATACAACAATGTCTTTAAATCTTCACTTTTAGATTTCTTCTTCAATGTATAGGCAACTGTCGTGAACCACTAATGCTGGTAAATCATTTGGATTCACTGTATATTGATCTTGATTGACTGCAAAGTCAGGGTCGCATTTTCTACAGTACAATGTAACTTCACTCTTGTCATATCTCTTTGTATAGTCAATGATACTATTTGCATTCATATTATGAAATTCACGAGTTTCAATCTGTCTATTTAAAGCAATATCACATACAGTGTTTTCAAGTGGTGAATCACATTCGGTAACTGCCAAATAAAAATCACTTGGTTTATAGTCATAGTAGGCATTGTCGTCACAACGATGAATTATAAACCAAATTGTATTGTTACTCCAGCATTTTATTCGTATACAATATTCATCTTCCCATAATAATTTAAATACAAGACGATACCAATCTCGAAGAAATAAACTAAAATCACGTTTGGGATTCTTTCCAATCATAGCGGGGTAATTATTCTCCCACTGATCACATTTATCATAGTGACAATTGGAGCACAGGTGTCCTATAGGGTGAGAGTCACACACCTCTTCAAGACATGAATTACATCCTTTAATTTGTACTGCATAGCCTCTATGTAATTTACAAGGATTACATAATTTGCACTTTTCACTATAGTCATCAATAATTGTACAATTCTCACATTGAGTCCAACTGCCAAGAGTGTACAAGCACAATGGACATATATAGAACATTATTGGTTTCTGATGTCAACTCACTCACAGCTAAAATGAAACTGATCGTCCTCGCTCCATAAATTCAATGAATGGAAATGGGGAGAGGAGTAGCTGTGACGTCACCTCTTTCGAATGGTGGAGCCATCTACACTGAATCCATTGGCAATGTTTTCAAAAGTATATCCACAATATGATTCTGCTTTGTTCCAATTAATATATCAATAAATTGACTATAAGCATTTGAATCACATTTTAAAAGTTTCATACAATAGTCCAATGGGGGAGAATCAGTCCTCATTATATTGTCAATTGTTCCATGACAAGAGAATATCCTGCGTGGAAGAGATAACTCTAGAAAATCGTCATCCAAAATCAAATGTTTTTCCATAAACACTAGATTTAATCTATTTCTCTCTTTCTTAAATTTATTCATTTTTCAATCCTTTCACTCTGACTGCTGACTCTAGACTGACCCTGATTCGTTAGCCCTAACCAGAAAAGAAAGGGAACATTTTCGATTTCGAAACAATTTTATTGAATAATTATAACAATAATAATATGCATGTACAATTAGCGATACTGTTTATTGTCTTCAATTTGTTTCACCAATGCACTTAAAGCACATTGAAGTCTATTCACATGTGCTATATCAACTTTAGCGGCGAAACATAATTGATCCTCCATTTTAAATTTGCTCAAGGATATCACATATCTTGCATATACTGCATCCCATTCCAGACAAAGCCGTGATCCTTTCGTGATTTCCATGGCAATGTTTGGTGCTCTTGTACTATTATCATCAACTCCACTATCAACTTCTAATAGGGTAAACATTCCACTCATCGCCATCAACACAAATATATATCCAAATGAGTAAAGTCAAACTGTTCTTCTCACTCCTTGAATTCTATTCACAGACTAATAAAACTATATCGGCAAAAATCCTTTCCTCATATTCCCACCGCCGCTAATATGTAACAAGCCCTCTGATTGGCTGAGAAGGGGGATGTATCCGACTCGCTGATTGGCTGAGAAGGAAACACGTGATCTAACGGTTTCCTATTTCTGGAAACTCATAACATTCACTGAGAGCATACAAAAACAACAACAAATGCTGTTTCCTATTTCTGGACACCATGACATTCGCCTCGAGCATGTACATGTCCAAAACAACAACAAATGCTGTTTTCTATTTCTGGAAACTCATAACATTCGCTGAGAGCGTGCACTTACAACAACAACAATAACAAATAAATCGTCCTTGACATTCGCTGAGAGCGTACACTTACAACAACAACAACAAATAAATCGACCTTGACATTCACTGAGAGCGTGCACTTACAAAAACAACAACATTGACCTTGGAAAAAAGAGGTCATTGACCCTAACCACGTGTTCTCCCTAGGGACTCTATGCCCAAATTTGGTGTTAAAAAAAAGTTGTAGGTGGCAGCAAATGTGTTCGTTCTTTATTCAATAAGGCATCTCTACTAGCACTGCCACCACTAGGAGGCAGTTACCACTATTGTCTTCTTTTTTCTCCCTCCTCAGCCATTGAACATTCCTTTACTACCTCCATTGGGGTTTGCCATCCTCTCAGTGACACAGGACTTTTTTCTTTTGGATCATGGCTGACCAGTGAAAGTTGGTCAGACCTTTATAATTCTAATAACCTTGATGACAAAATTTTGATTTTTCACAAAAAACTAATTGATTCCTACTCATTATGTTTCCCAGAAAAAAAAAATCAGAAAATGCTCCAGTGATAAAACGTGTATAAATAATCAAATAAATATTTTGATCCGCAAAAAAATAAGCTTATTTAAGAGGGGTAATTTAGCTGAAGCAAATAAGTTAAGAAAGGAATTGAAAAGTCAAATTAGAAAAGCTGCCCAAGCCTATTATAAAAATAAAATCAAATACTTGTGCCATGATAAACCAAAGAACTGGTACTCTGAAATTAAAAAACTTACCGGCAAGAGTCAAGAACAACTAAATTTTAATATAAATGAACCTCCAAAGACCACAGCTAATAACCTCAATAAGTTTCTGGCTTCTATTGTCCAAAGTCTCCCACCACTATCTTACGAATTTCCAGATATTCCTGATCCTTTTTCACTTCCACGTATTTCTTCGCTTGATGTTGTAAAAAAAATTGAAAAACTAAAACGATCAAGCATTTGCCCTTTAGATATTCTTGTTTCTCTGATTAAAGCTTTCACTGGTTACCTCTCAAAAACCTTATCCACCCTGTTTAGTGGAATTACCGGATCTGGACAGTTCCCTTAATATTGGAAACAAGGCTTTATTACCCCAATCAAAAAGAATAATGGAACGCCTGGCTTTGATGGCATTCATCCTATTACCCTCGCCTCGATTTTTTCAAAATTGTATGAAAGTTTTCTCGCAGACTGGCTTAAGATGAAAGTCCTCCCCTTCATTGATCTTAGACAGTTTGGTAATCTTAAATCCACGTCAACCTCTCAGTACCTGATCCATCTTGTTGATACCATGGGTAAATTACTTGAAAAACCTAACACTTGGCTTAATCTAATTTCTATTGATCTTCAAAAAGCTTTTGATTTGATTAACCACAATTTACTCATAGATAAACTTATAAATGAATTCCACATTCAAACTTCCCTTGTTCAGCTCGTTGCCTCTTTTCTCTATAAGAATCCTCATAAGGTTACATTTCTAAAGTGCTACTCGGGCCATTTTTCCATATATAATGGCAGCCTTCTAGGTACTATTATAAGACCTGTCCTTCTTTCTCTTGGAATTAATAGCCATTCAGCCTTGTATGAAACTAGGTGGAAATTTTTTGACGACTTGACAGTTTTAGAGATATGTCATAAAAACATCTTTAGCAACCTAATGGGCATACTCCAAGATACTGCCTGTGAGGCCTCTTCTCTTGACATGACAGTTAACCCTTCTAAATCCGCAATAGTCTCAGTAAGTGTCCTTAACTCCCCTCCCCTTTTTCTTGCTCCTATTCCTCCTGAAACCTCTGTCACATCTCTTAAACTCCTTGGTGTTATAATTTCTTCTAATTTAAAATGGGATGCCCATATAAATAATATCCTACGACAAGCAAACTCCTCGCTTTCCCTCCTTAAACTTTTAACTAAATTCAGTTGCCCCCAATCACATTTACTACAAGTATACATTTCTTTTGTGCGTCCCATATTAGAGTACGCTTGTCCTGTGTGGCACCCTGGCCTCTCTAATGAAGCAACACAAAAAATTGAAAATGTCCAAAAGAGAGCTCTAAGAATTATTTTTAAAGAGGGCATGATACCATATTTGCATTTGTTAAATATTTCAAACCTAGAGACCCTCGAGAGACAAAGAAATAATTTGTGCCTCTATTTTGCAAAAAATGCCATAACAAACCCTCGGACGGCAAGTATTTTCCCCAAACGTCACTCCCCATACAGATTACGGCTGCCTCGAGCTGTTTCTGATCCCATCCCTGTTTTTTCCCCCATTCACTGCGTTACTTCTATATACTAAATAACTTTTGTCCCCTTCATTATCGAAAAAATGAATAAAATGTCCCAATAGTTTTTTTTTCCTCTTTTTTGTCCCCCCCCCCCTTCTTGACCAGTTTTTATTTTTTAACTCTTTTATTGACTTACTGTAGTTGGATTATTGACACTTTCCTAGTGTCCCTTTTAATTTATATGCATTTATGTCTCGCTCTTTTTTTTCTGTGTATTTTCGCTTATTCCCCCCCCCCCCTTCCTTTTTTTATGTCCGTTCTAATTCTTTTTCTGATTCGTATTTTTGTAAGTTTAGTTTGCCCAGTTTTTATCTTTTTAACTTTGTAAGTGACTTTTTACAGTTTTAATTATTTACTGTTTAATGATTGTTCATTATGATTTTTATATTTCGTTGTTGTTGTTTCATTTTTAACAGTTTTTAGTTCAAACATTTATATTGTTCACGCCAAAGTCCGAATTCGGCCCTTTGTGGGCTTGTGATAGTGATCTTTTTGAAATAAATATCTTATCTTATCTTATATAGAAATTTTAATTTCCGTTCCAATGAGCACTTTCACGATATTCTAGGACCACTGGGTCGATACGATCACCCCTGGAAAAAAAACAAACAAATAAACACGCATCCTTGATCTTTCTTCTGGCAAAAAATGCAAAATTTCACTTTTTTGTAGATAGAAGCTTGAAACCTCTACAGTAGGGTTCTTTGATACGCTGAATATGATGGTGTGATTTTCATTAAGGTTCTATAAATTTTATGGGTTCTTTCCCCCTTTTTTCGAAAATCAGTCAAATTTTATAAGGCGCGTAACTTTTGATGGGTAGGACTAAACTTGATGAAACTTATATATTTGAAATCAGTATTAAAATATGATTCTTTTGATGTATCTATTGGTATCCAAAACTAGTTTTTAGAGTTTCAGTTACCATTGAGCCGGGTCGCTCCTTCCTTACAGTTCGTTACCACGATCTGTTTGATTGCTACTAACAACTCATCGCAACATTAAGCTGCCTGAGGCCAACGCAGCTACACACACTACTCCTCCATCCCAATGTATTCAAAACCTCTCTCTTTACATCCTCCAAGGAAGTTCCAATTTCCTTTAAATCTTTCTTTATGACATACTCCCACCCCAACCGTGGACGACCTGCTTTCTGTCTAGTCCTAGACGGTTCGCCGAAAATTACCATCTTTGGCAATCTACTCGGCCTAATCCCAAACACACGATTAAACTCGCCTCATTTACTATCCTTGCCAAATTAAACGTTACTAATCTCGATTTTGCGTCTCATGTCAGCATCTTTCTCTCGGCTGTGGGGATTCTTTACTCATCTGGGACCGTTAACAGAATACCTAGAACCAATACATAATTTAATTCTTTTTCCAACGAACTTCACGTTTCGTTATTCCGAAACTAGCTATTTTGGGGTGGAATATAAATCAAACTAATTGCACTACCAGAACCAGATTAATGGCAGAGGGAGCAAAGCCAGTATAAATTATATCTTAAAAAATTAGAAAACTACAGTGGGATCCTATACATCTGAAGGTTATCATATATTTTTCTTGTTACGTCTAAACAATGAATCTAGTTGTCACTTCTCTGCCATCAACACTCTCCAGAAACAGAGTTTTTATAAGATGTCACGTCTTAGCCCTGAACACAGGTATATAGTGGTCTCTTTCTTAATCAGCAACAAACTGTAATGACTATCTAGAGACGCTACTATTCTGGAGGGCGTGTAAATTCTACGAGTCACCGAGCACTTTCCACTGTTAAATATTATTGTTGTGAATGACCAAAGAAAACAATATCTAAAAAATTTGGAATTAGGAATAAACAGAATTAGTTTTGTTATTTACCCTACTTATATGAGTACACCTAAATTTCCAATACGGATAAAAGTACTGAAACCTATCTTTCTTTCTCTTGTGTTCTGTTGTTTTTTACTTGAATGTACTTATTGTATGTACTTATTGCATTTATTGTACTTATTGTATGTACTTATTGCATGTACTTATTGTACATGTGCTTATCTAGTTGAAGTCGATACCTACCTGTGCCGTAATTTGTTTTGTTGGTTAAAATGTATACAAGAAGGCTAAATTATTTTTGAAATGAACTCTATATTGATAGTCTACAAAAAGTCAAACTTCATTGAGTCATAGCTCACAGGTTCTTAGAGTTTTCGTTTTTTTTCTTTACTCGATCTATTCATAGTTATTACAGTGAAATATTTGATCCAATAGATAAAAATGTCTGTAAAACTAACTTACTGGTATCTTTAGAAAGATACATGTTCCTCTGTTCAATCCGAATAAGAGCTCCAGTAACCTTTAAAGAGTCGGAGGTGACTGTAACAGGCTAACTCCCTTCTCTGGTGCCCATTTTGTCCACCTAATCCTCTCGCAACTTCTTTGATTTTTTGATCAAAACTATGACCTATCAAATTAGTGATAAAGCTACAATGTTTCCTATAGTAAAGGGCGATAAGGTTTCAATATTTTATTATTAATTTTTCTTCCAGGGGCACTTCATATAGCAATGGCGGTTGGATTAAAGTTTTTTGGGGCTCAGAAGTTGAAAGTTCTAGTGCTTTTTTGAAGAGTTAAAATTGATCGGCGGGCAACTTGCCCTCTCACTTGCTCTTTTTTCCCAATTGTATCCGGTCCAAATTTTGAGATATCCATTCTGTTCAAAATAGCCTAGGAAAAACATTTCTCCAGGATTTTTACTACTCCTGATAGTCCCGGGGGAAGTATTGTAAATTATGTAATTTTCCCGTTCTTTACATTAAGGACTTATCACTAGGAAAAGGAGATACGTTTCCGGGTGTATACAAAAAGGCTAAGGGTATTAAATTGAAATGTTTGGAGAACGTTAAGAGGTATATTAAACTAAATGAAAATGCACTGTGTGCATCCAGTTTATCAATAACGAGAATCTGCCAAATCTTAAGAAGGGCTGTGGGTATTAAGTGCGCAGACCCAGGGTAGGAATAGAAAATTATGTAATTTACCCTTTTTTACCTGCTGGATTTATCAGAGGCAACGCTATAGCGTTGCATATATTAAAAGCCATACGGCTCCAATGTTTTCTTATTTATTCATTTCTAATTTTTTCCCCAACGGCAATTCATATAGAAGGGGTCATCGTATAAACTTCAGACGGTCTTTATTTGATTGGAAATCGGAAGATTTAGT
Organism: Artemia sp. Qi Xiang Cuo; assembly: GCF_049724085.1. Classification (NCBI taxonomy): domain Eukaryota; kingdom Metazoa; phylum Arthropoda; class Branchiopoda; order Anostraca; family Artemiidae; genus Artemia; species Artemia sp. Qi Xiang Cuo. The sequence continues at coordinate 14,639,865 of NC_142805.1, forward strand.
GCCCTTTTTAAGAGTCAAGAGTGATCGGAGGATAACTAGCCCCCGCCCCCACGCCCTTTTCCCACAAATCTTTCCGATAAAAATTTTGAGATAGCCGTCTTGTTCAAAATAGGCCAAACATCAGCCAATAAAATCGGGGTCAACACCCCCCCCCCAGGGCCCGGGGGTAGGCTTTATAAGTTATGCCCGGGGGGCATATATGGCTTTATAGAAGAGATGCTCGAATAAATATTAGAGAGAGCTCATTTGATTGGAAATTAAAAGTTCTAGTTCACTTTTAAAGAGTCAAAAGAGACTGAAGGGCACCTTTCCCCCAAACCCATCCGATGAAAATTTAAGATAGCCATTTTGTTAAAAATAGTTCAAAAATCAAATAATAAAGACTCCAGAGTCGACACAAAATCCAGAGCCCGGAGGCAAGTGTTTTAACCCTTTCACGACCAAGCCCTCTTTTTTCGAAAAAATTGACGAAAAATATATGATTCCTGACCAGAAAGACACGCTGATCTTGAATATGCACATAAAAATCTTCTAAAACGAGTAGGAAAAATCTGTTCAAAGTGGGACTCTGCGGTCCCGCTGGACAAAGCAACCTGATTAAATGCAAGCCGAAGGGACCGAGAAGTCCCGCTGAGCAAGTAACTTTTTTCTAGAAGACAAAATCATTTATCCGGATGGAAAAATTTAATCAAAGATGTTAATTACAATTTTGCCATTGATAATGCTCATGATATTCAGCAAAACAATTCTTCCGTTCCTTGATGCACAACGTCACAGCACATTTAGAGCAAATCGAGAACAGTCTTGGCTCAAAGAGCATGGGCATTTCAGAGTGTAAAACCAACAAAACCCTAAAAAAGCCGGTGCCACCATTTCAATGACTTTCTATCTCTTCCATGAGTTGCTCTTTTTTCGTCAGGACGGTCTACACCCCCATATGGTGATTATAATATTTTGCTACCTGAGGGGCTGTAATAACAGAGGTAGGCCCATTATAATTTTGTCTCCTTACAGACGCTGCCTCTGTACCATGATAGTTGGAGGCAAACAAAACCGCCTTGGAATCCATCCATTTATAGAGATACCAATCAGTCCGCAATGTTTTTGGTCTAAGCTCCCTATCTAAAGTTCTGTCTGGTGCAAGGATACGAAACCCTTTCCTATTGAGCGAATAGTGCAACACGCCAAGATACCATCTTTCCTAAGTTGTTCAAGAAGCGAGACCGAGGAAAACAAGTTATTAAAGATGACAATATGCTCTTTTTCAATTAGACCTTCAGTCTTTTGTCAAACGACTCTACCACCAAATCCAAATCCCAAATCATCTTTGAAAGCTTGAAATTTTTCTTGATAAATGTCAAAATTGTAGATATAACCGCTCATGCAAGCCAATATTGCTTATATTGCTTATATTGCTTCTGCGTGGAACGTCCTTTGAAGAGAATGGTGAAGTCGTCAACACTCAGGTAGGCTCCGGGCTTCACTATCTGCCTGAAGCAGAAGTTTAGTAGGTCAATAATTGGCCGCAGATTGAAAAGCCTATCTTTCTCACCAGCTTTGACTGTCAGGTTGCATCTGACATGCAAGTTTCTTAGAAACATCTTCGAATATATTTCTCGATATCCTTGACAATAAAAAAGGGACACTTAAGTCAGAATCAGTAACACAGTAATCTCTCATGCTGGGAAGTCGGTTGTACCCCAATAAGAAATTTATCCCAAGGAATACTTTAAGTCTATTATCTGTTACATTAATATTCCTGCCCTTCTCAAGTGATTAAAGATTTGACTGAATAACCAGAAGCTGACGAAGCTCATTGCACAAGCAGAAGACAAAAAAAAAATAGATGGGAGTTGATTCACTCACTGCTTCCTCTAAATTAGCCTCAGGATTTATCAAGTTCAACTTAATGGTTTTTGTGACAACATTCTTCCAAGTCCTTTGTGGTTCAACGACTTTTGCCTTCCTTGTCGGGGACTTTAGATTTTTCTTCAGCTGATAAGCAGCAGACGATGCCGATGAAGTTGAAGGTGAAACAAGCGAAGGATCTGTATCGGTTGGGATTGGAGAAATTAGTGTTGAATCTTTCCCATTTTTTGGTATGTCTGAACTAGTGGGAACATTAGCTGATGCCATGTCAGTCAGGTCCGACTCCAAAGCATTGTCTTTTGCGTCGGGGTTTTTTTGCAGATCCAGTTCCATCTCTTCAGGCTGCTGAAACCAGTCATCATCTCCATTTAAATCACTAAGATCGCTTCCTAACTCTTCTAATGTGTTCAGTATGGTCACACACTGAGTGAAACTATAAAAAAATGGAAACTATCTTTTCTCATGGTCTGGAAAAAGAACGAACTATAAATAAAATCGTACGGGAAATACAAAGAAGGAGAAAGAGAGAGAGAGAGAGAGAAAAAAAGAGAGAGAGAGAGAGAGAGAGAGAGAGAGAGAGAGAGAGAGAGAGAGAGAGAGAGAGAGAGAGACAGCTAAAGAGAGAGAGAGACGGAATGAACGAATAAGTTTTTTTATTCTTTGTATAATCATGCCTTCACAAAGAGAGAGAAGGGCGGTATTAACAGGCGAAAAAGAAATAAGAGCGAGAGAGAGTTAGCGTGTGTGATGAGCAAGGTCAGTTAAACCAAAAAGCCATAGGCCATATGAAATAAAAATAAACAAAAAGAAAACAATTCCAAGATTACTGCTGCTTTAGAAATTGCTTATTGTCGAGCATTTTCAAAATTGTTATTTTGCGTCACGCAAGGGCCTTGACCATTGTGTCTGCATGGTCCCAAACATAGAATCCATCACTGGGAGTCCCAAATGGCTTTATCAGATTATTTTTATATTACAGAATGTTTCATTACACATCAGCATTGACTTTTGAAGTTGTTGCTCTGATCTTATTACGCTGTGACTTTCTATCACAAATAAAAAACAGACTTCTTACCTTTTTTCAAAAAAACAAACAGCCTAACTTCACTACTTAGAGGTTTTGTACCTTTTTTTTTTTTTTTTTTTTTTTTATTCGCTCTATTCATAGTTGTTACAGTAAAATATTTGATCCAATATATAAGAAAAGTCTTTAAAACTAACTTACTGGTATCCTTAGAAAGATACATATTCCTCTGTTCAATCCGAATAAGAGCTCCGGTAACCTTTAAAGGATTGGAGATGACTTTAAGAGGCTAATTCCCTTCTCTGGTGCCCATTTTGTCCACATGGTCCTCTCGCAACTTCTTTGATTATTTGATCAAAACTATGACCTATCAAATTAGTCATAAAGCTACAATATTGCCTATAGTAGAGGGCGATAAGACTTCAATATTTTATTATTAATTTTTTTTCCAGATGCACTTCATATAGCAAGGGCAGTTAAATTACATTTTTCGGTGGCTCATTCGTTTAGAAGTTGAAAGTTCTAGTGCCTTTTCGAAGAGTTAAAATTGATCGGCGGGCAACTTGCCCTCTCCCTTGCTCTTTTTTCCCAATTGTATCCGGTCCAAATTTTGAGATATCCATTCTGTTCAAAATAGCCAAGAAAAAACATTTCTCCAAGATTTTTACTACTCCTGATAGTCCCAGGGCAAGGATTGTAAATTATGCAGTTTGCCTATTCGTTACATGAAGGACTTATCACTAGGAAAAGGGGAAACGTAGTCCGGGTGTATACAAAAAGGCTAAGGGTATTAAAATGAAATGTTTGGAGAACGTTAAGAGGCATATTAAAATAAAATAAATTGCACTGTGTGCATCTAGTTTATCAATAACACGAATCTGCCATATCTTAAGAAGGGCTGTGGGTATTAAGTCCACAGACCCAGGGTAGGGATAGTAAATTATGCAATTTACCCTTTTTTACCTGCTGGATTTCAGATCAGAGGCAACGCTATAGCGTTGCATATATTAAAGGCCATACGGCTCCAATGTTTTATTATTTATTCATTTCTAATTTTTCCCCAGAGGCACTTCATATAGAAAGGGTCATCATATAAACTTCAGAGGGGCTTCATTCGATTGGAAATTGGAAGCTCTAATGCCCATTTTAAGAGTCAAGAGAGATCGGAGGATAACTAGCCCCCCCCCACGCCTTTTTTCCCCCAAATCCTTCTGATGAAAATTTTGAGATAGCCATCTTGTTAAAAGTAGCCCAAACATCAGATAATAAAAACTGGGGTTATCACCCCCCCCCCAGGGCCGGGGGGCAGGCTTTATAAGTTATGCCCTGAGGGCATATACGGCTTCATAGAAGAGATGATCGTATAAATATTAAAGAGAGCTCATTTTATTGGAAATTGAAAGTTCTAGTTCACTTTTGAAGAGTCAAAAGAGACTGAAGGGCACCTTTTCCCCAATCCCATTCGATGAAAATTTGATATAGCCATTTTGTTAAAAATAGTTGAAAAATCAGATAATAAAAACTCCAGAGTCAACACAAACTCCCAGAGCCCGGGGGCAAGTGGTTAAACCCTTTCACGACCAAGCCCTCTTTTTTCGAAAAAAATTTACGAAAAATATATGATTCCTGACCAGAAAGACACGCTGATCTTGAATATGCACATGAAAATCTTATATAACGAATAGGAAAGATTCTGTTCAAGGGGGGACTCTGCGGTCCCGCTGGACAAAGCAACCTGATCAAATGCAAGCCGAAGGGACCGAGAAGTCCCGCTGAGCTAGTAACTTTTTTCTAGAAGACAAAATCTCTTATTCCGAATGGAAAAATTTTATCAAAAATGTTAATTACAATTTTGTCATTAATAATACTCATGATACTCAGCAAAACAATTCTTCCGTTCGTTGACGCACAACGTCACAGCACATTTAGAGCAAATCGAGAACAGTCTTGGCTCAAAGAGCATAGGCATTACAGAGTATAAAATCAACAAAACCCTAGAAAAACCGGTGCCACCATTTCAATGACTTTCTATCTCTTCCATGAGTTGCCCTTTTTTCGTCAGAACGGTCTTCATCCCCATGTGGTCATTACAATCTTTTGCTACATGAGGGGATGTAATATCAGAGGTAGAACCATCATAATTTTGTCTCCTTACAGAGGCTGCCTCTGTACCATGATAGTTGGAGGCAAACAAAACCGCCTTGGAATCGATCCATTTATAGAGATACCAATCAATCCGCAATGTTTTTGGTCAAAGCTCCCTATCTAAAGTTCTGTCGGGTGCAAGAATACGAAACTCTTTCCTATTGAGCGAATAGTGCAACACGCCAAGATACCATAGTCTCTAAGTTGCTCAAAAAGGGAGACAGAAGAAGTTATTAAAGATGACATTATGCTCTTTTTCACTTTGACCTTCAGTCATTAGTCAAACGACTCTACCGCCAAGTCCAAATCCCGAATCATCTGTGAAAGCTTGAAATTTTTCTTGATAAACGTCAAAATTGTAAATACAACCGCTCATGCAGGCCAATCAACAAAGCTTGTAACCTCTTTTGATCGGCTTCAGTGGGTTATATTGCTTCTGCATGGAACGTCCTTTGAAGAGAATGTTGAAGTCGTCAATACTCAGGTAGGCTCCAGGCTTCACTATCTGCTTGAAGCAGATAGTGCTTCAAGCGATATCCTTGACAATACAAAAGGGACACCTAAGTCAGGATCAGTAACAGTAATCTCTCATGCTTGTTAGTCAGTGGTACCCCATTAACAAATTTATCCCAAGGAATACCTTAAGTCCATTGTCTTTTCCATTAATATTCCTGCCTTTCTCAAGTGATTAAAGATTTGACTGAAAAACCAGAAGTTAAAGAAGCTCATTGCTCAAGCAGGTGAGAAAAAAATAGACAGGAGTTGATTCACTCCCTGCTTGCTCTAAATTAGCCACAGGATTTATCGAGTTCAACTGATGGGTTTTTGCGACAAATTTCTCCCAAGTCCTTTGTGGTTCAACGACTTTTGCCTTCCTTGTCGGTGACTTTATATCTTTCTTCAGCTGATAAGCTGCAGTTGGTGCCGATGAAGTGGAAGGTGCAACAAGCCAAGGATCTGTATCGGTTGGGATTGGAGAAATTAGTGATGAGTCTTTCTTATTTTTTGGTATGTCTGAACTTGTGGGAACATTAGCTGATGCCATATCAGTCAGGTCCGACTCCATAGCATTGTCTTCTGTGTCGATGTTTTTCTGCAGATCCAGTTACATCTCTTCAGGCTGCTGAAACCAGCCATCATCTCCATCTAAATGACTAAGATCGCTTCTCAACTCTTCTAATGTCTTCAGTATGGTCACATACTGAATGGAAACTATCCTTTCTCATGGTCTGAAAAAAGAAAGAACTTTAAACAAAATCGTACGGGAAATAGGGAGAGGGAGAGAAAAGAAGAGAGAGAGAGAGAGAGAAAGAGAGAGAGAGAGACAGCTAGAGAGAGAGAGAGAAAAAAAAGAGAGAGAGAGAGACAGCTAGATAGAGAGAGAGAGAATGAAAGAAGAAGTTTTTTATTCTTTGTATAATCATGCCTTCAAAAAGAGAGAGAAAGGCGGTATTAACAGGCGGAAAAAATATAAGAGAGAGAGAGAGAGAGAGAGAGAGAGAGTGAGAGTTAGCGTGCGTGATGAGTAAGGTCAGTTAAACCAATAAGCCATATTAAATTGAAATAAACAAGAAGAAAACAATTCCAAGATTACTGCTGCTTTAGAAATTTCTTATTGCCGAGCATTTTCAAAATTTTTATTTTAGTAACTTCAAAGAGCAGGACTTTATAGTCTCCGCCACGCAAGGGGCTTGACCACTGGGACTGCAGGGTCCCAAAAATAGAATTCATCACTGAAGGCGTCCAAATGGCTTTATCATATTTTTTTTTATGTACCTGAATGTTTCATTACACATCAGCATTGACTTTTGAAGTTGTTGTTCTGATCTTATTACGCTGTAACTTTCTATCACAAATAAAAAACAGACTTCTTACCTTTTTTGAAAAAAACAAACAGCCTAACTTCACTGTCAGCTAAATAGCTCCAGCTGAGCGCTACTATGACTTGGTACTCATCAATCGAATGGCTAAAAAAGGCGGAACACGATGGAACAGGTTCTATTACTGTAGCAATCGGTTTGGAAGCGCCAAAAGGGTTTTTACATATTGGGACTGTAAAGTCCCGTCGGTCGCGAAAGGGTTAAGTTATGCCCCGAGGGCATATTAGGTTTTTATGTAAGGGGAGGTAGTATAAACTTCAAAGGTAGCTAATTTGATTCGAAATTGAAAGTTCTTATTACCTTTTTATGAGTCAAAAGGGATTGGAGGGTTTATCCCCTCTCCCCCAAGTAGAGATGGGGGTACCAGCGCGGACAGGACATAATTTATGCATGTTTTATGGTTTTTGTCAGTGAGAATTTGAAAAACAGGAATTTTGTCACATTTATGGATGGTTTTATGGACTTTGTCAGTGAGAATTTGAAAAACAGGAATTTTGTCACATTTATTTGATGTTTTATGGATTTTGTCAGTGAGAATGAAAAAACAGGAAGTTTGTCACATTCATGGACTATAGAGTCATTAGGGAGAACACGTGGTTAATGGGGTCAATGTTATTGTTGTTGTTTTGAGCACGCGATAGAGTCATTAGGGAGAACACGTGGTTAATGGGGTCAATGCTGTTGTTCAATGCAGATGTTATGAGTTTCCGGGAGATCGCGTGTTTCCAATATTTGTTGTTTGAGCCAAATGTTAAGAGTTCCCGGTAAACAGTCAGATCGCGTGTTTCCAATATTTGTTGTTCAATGCAAATGTTATGAGTTTCCGAGAGATCGCGTGTTTCCAATATTTGTTGTTCGAACCAAATGTTATGAGTTCCCGGGAAACAGTTAATTAATGTCTGACAGATAACTTAAAGTTAATTAATGTCTTTGGATTTCGAACAGAAATGTTTCTGAGAAACAGTTAGATCACACATGATGTCATGATTGTTTGAATTGTCTCCGGCGCGAAGTTTATTAATGTCTGGAGTTCTTCCAGAAGAATCGTTTCCGAGCAAATGTTTTGATCTTAGCGCACGAAAAGGTTTCCAAATAATTGAAATAAGCCAGCGCAGGGATGCCAAACAAAAGGAACATGCTGAAATTCCGTTTGGGGATAATTTTGGAGAAACCGTTTCAGCTATTTTATGGAACTATTTTGACGAAACAGTTAGACATTATAAAATATGATTTTTGAAGAGATTTTAGAAGAGAATTTAATGGTGAAACTCTGTGGTCGTTATAATACACAAGTTCCATTTGAACAGTGTTGTGAGATCCCACTACCCCAACCCCAAAGGGCACCAATCCCCCTACCCCAACCCCAAAGGGTTCCAATCCCCCTACCTCAACCCCGAAGGAAGCCCCAGGTCCTCAAAGGTCCATCAGGCTCCCAAAGGGCCACCCGGCCCTCAAGGGTCCCCCAGACCCCCCCGGGCCCCTCCCTCCTTCGGCCCCAAAAGGGCCCCTCTCCCTCCTTCCCCCCTCCTCACTTTCCCTTCCCCCTCCTCCCCTCCCCAAGACCTCCTCCCCCTCCCTTACTCCCTTCCCTCCCCCATTTTTTAATATTTTTTGTGCGTTGAGACACAGAACGACCCCCTCCCCCGGCCCCTCCCCTCCCCTCCCAAAGGGCCCCTGGCACCCCAAAGGCCTGATTTTTCAAAGTTCATTTTGAATTTCTTTCGTTGAAAAGCAAGAGTTGGAATATTTCACTATTGTTTGGTTGTGGTTTACCTTGTCACAGTTACATTTTCTTGATTTTTCAAAGTTCATTTAGGTTTTCTTTCATTGAAATGCAAGAGTTGGAATATTTCACTAGTGTTTTGTCGTGGTTTACCTTGTTAGAGTTACATTTTCATGATTTTTCAAAGTTCGTTTTGAATTTCTTTTATTGAAATGCAAGAGTTGGAATATTTCAGTAGTGTTTTGTTGTGGTTTACCTTATCACAGGTACATTCTCTTGATTTTTCAAAGTACATTTTGAATTTCTTTCATTGAAATGCAAGAGTTGAATTATTTCAGTAGTGTTTGGTCATGGTTTACCTTGTTAGAGTTACATTTTCATGATTTTTCAAAGTTCATTTTGAGTTTCTTTCATTGAAATGCAAGAGTGGGATTATTTCACTAGTGTTTTGTCGTGGTTTACCATGTCACAGTTACATTCCCTTGATTTTTCAAAGTTCATTTTGAGTTTCTTTCATTGAAATGCAAGAGTTGGAATATTTCAGTAGTGTTTTGTCGTGGTTTACCTTGTTAGAGTTACATTTTCACGATTTTTCAAAGTTCATTTTGAATTTCTTTTATTGAAATGCAAGAGCTGGAATATTTCAGTAGTGTTTTGTTGTTGGTTTACCTTGTCACAGTTACATTCTCATGATTTTTCAAAGTTCATTTGGATTTCTTTCGTTGAAATTCAATAGTTGAAATATTTCAGTAGTGTTTTGTTGTGGTTTACCTTGTCACAGTAACATTTTCTTGATTTATAAAAGTTCATTTTGTATTTCTTTCATTGAAATGCAAGAGTTGGAATATTTCAGTAGTGTTTTGTTATGGTTTACCTTATCACAGTTGCATTTTCTTGATTTATCAAAGTTCATTTTGAATTTCTTTTATTGAAATGCAAGAGTTGGAATATTTCAGTAGTGTTTTGTCGTGGTTTACCTTGTTAGAGTTACATTTTCACGATTTTTCAAAGTTCATTTTGAATTTTTTTCTTTCAAAGGGAAGAGTTGGAATATTTCAGTAGTGTTTTGTTGTGGTTTACCTTGTCACACTTACATTTTCTTGATTTTTCAAAGTTCATTTTGGATTTCTTTCGTTGAAATGCAAGAGTTGGAATATTTTAGTAGTGTTTTGTCGTGGTTTACCTTGTCACAGTTACATCCTCTTGATTTTTCAAAGTTCATTTTGGATTTATCACGTTGAAATGTAAGAGTTGGAATATTTCAGTAGTGTTATGTCATGGTTTACCTTGTCACAGTTACATTCTCTTGATTTTTCAAATCTTCAGTTTGAATTTCTTATGTTGAAAAGCAAGAGTGGGAATATTTCAGTAGGGTTTTGTTGTGGTTTACCATATCACAGTTACATTTTCTTGATTTATCAAAGTTCATTTTGAATTTCTTTTATTGAAATGCAAGAGTTGGAATATTTCAGTAGTGTTTTGTCGTGGTTTACCTTGTTAGAGTTACATTTTCATGATTTTTCAGTTCATTTTGGATTTCCTTCATTGAAATGCAAGAGTTGGAATATTTTAGTAGTGTTTTGTTGTGGTTTATCTTATCACAGTTACATTTTCTTGATTTATCAAAGTTCATTTTGAATTTCTTTTATTGAAATGCAAGAGTTGGAATATTTCAGTAGTGTTTTGTCGTGGTTTAGCTTGTTAGAGTTACATTTTCATGATTTTTCAAAGTTCATTTTGAATTTCTTTCGTTGAAATGCAATAGTTGGAATATTTCACTAGTGTTTTGTTGTGGTTTACCTTGTCACAGTTACATTTTCTTGATTTTTAAAAGTTCATTTCGGTTTTCTTTCGTTGAAATGCAAGAGTTGGAATATTTCAGTAGTGTTTTGTCATGGTTTACCTTGTCACTGTTACATTCTCTTGATTTTTCAAAGTTCATTTTGGATTTCAATCCTTGAAATGCAAAAGTTGGAATATTTCAGTAGAGTTTTGCCATGGTTTACCATATCACAGTTACATTCTCTTGATTTTTCAAAGTTCATTTTGGATTTCTTTCGTTGAAATGCAAGAGTGGGATTATTTCAGTAGTGTTTTGCCATGGTTCACCATGTCACAGTTACATTCTCATGATTTTTCAAAGCTAATTTTGGATTTCTTTCATTGAAATGCAAGAGTTGGGATATTTTAGTGGTGTTTTGCCATGGTTTATATTGTCACACTTACATTCTATAGATTTTTCAAAGTTCATTTTGGATTTATTTCCTTAAAATGCCAGAGTTGGAATATTTAAGTAGTGTTTTACCATGGTTTACCATGTCACAGTTACTTTCTCACGATTTTTCAAAGTTCATTTTGGATTTCTTTCATTGAAATGCAAGAGTTGGTATATTTTAGTAGTGTTTTGTCGTGGTTTACCTTGTCACACTTACATTCTATAGATTTTTCAAAGTTCATTTTGGATTTTTTTAATTGAAATTCAAGAGTTCGAGTATTTCAGGAGAGTTTTCCTCAGGTTTACCGTGTCCGACTTACAAATTCTTGATTTTTAAATTTTTATTTTTGATTTATTTTATTTAAAATCAAGAGTTTAAATGTTTAGTTTATTTAAATTCTAGGGTTGGAATATTTAATTAGTGTTTTGTAGTGATTTGCCTTGTTAGAGTTACATTTTCATGATTTTTCAAAGTTCATTTTGAATTTCTTTCGTTGAAATGCAAGAGTTGGAATATTTCACTAGTGTTCTGTTGTGGTTTACCTTGTCACAGTCACATTTTCTTGATTTTTAAAAGTTCATTTCGGTTTTCTTTCATTGAAGTGCAAGAGTTGGAATATTTCAGTAGTGTTTTGTCATGGTTTGCCTTGGCACAGTTACATTCTCTTGATTTTTCAAAGTTCATTTTGGATTTCTTTCATTGAAATGAAAGAGTTGGAATATTTTAGTAGTGTTTTGTTGTGGTTTACCTTATCACAGTTACATTTTCTTGATTTATCAAAGTTCATTTTGAATTTTTTTTATTGAAATGCAAGAGTTGGAATATTTCACTAGTGTTTTGTTGTGGTTTACCTTGTCACAGTTACATTTTCTTCATTTTTAGAAGTTCATTTCGGTTTTCTTTCGTTGAAATGCAAGAGTTGGAATATTTCAGTAGTGTTTTGTCATGGTTTACCTTGTCACAGTTACATTCTCTTGATTTTTCAAAGTTCATTTTGGATTTCATTCCTTGAAATGCAATAGTTGGAATATTTCAGCAGCGTTTTGCCATGGTTTACCATGTCACAGTTACATTCTCTTGATTTTCCAAAGTTCTTTTTGGATTTCTTTCATTGAAATGCAAGAGTTGGGATATTTTAGTAGTGTTTTGTCGTGGTTTACCTTGTCACACTTACATTCTATAGATTTTTCAAAGTTCATTTTAGATTTCTATCATTGAAATGCAAGAGTTGGAATATTTCAGTAGTGTTTTATTATGGTTTACCTTATCACACTTACATTGTCTTGATTTTTCAAAGTTCCTTTTTGATTTCTTTCATTGAAATACAAGAGTTGGAATATTTCAATAGTGTTTTGTTATGGTTTACCTTGTCACACTTACATTTTCTTGATTTTTCAAAGTTCATTTTGGATTTCTTTCATTTAAATGCAAGAGTTGGAATATTTCAGTAGTGTTTTATCGTGGTTTACCTTGTCACAGTTACATTCTCTTGATTTTTCTAAGTTCATTTTGGATTTATCTCGTTGAAATGCAAGAGTTGAATTATTTCAGTAGTGTTTTGTCGTGCTTTACCTTGTCACAGTTACATTCTCTTGATTTTTCAAAGTTCATTTTGGATTTTTTTCGTTGAAATGCAAGAGTTGGAATATTTCAGTAGTGTTTTGCCATGGTTTACCTTGTCACAGTTACATTCTATTGATTTTTCAAAGTTCATTTTGAATTTCTTTCATTTAAATGCAAGAGTTGGATTATTTCAGTAGTGTTTTTTCGTGGTTTACCTTGTCAAAGTTACATTCTCTTGATTTTTCAAAGTTCATTTTGACTTTCATTCATTGAAATGCAAGAGTTGGATTATTTCAGTAGTGTTTTGTAGTGGTTTACCTTGTCACAGTTACATTTTCTTGATTTTTCAAGGTTCATTTTGGTTTTCTTTCATTGAAATGCAAGAGTTGGAATATTTCAGTAGTGTTTTGTCATGGTTTACCTTGTCACAGTTACATTCCCTTGATTTTTCAAAGTTCATTTTGGATTTCTCTAGTTGAAATGCAAGAGTTGGTATATTTCAGAAGCGTTTTGTGGTGGCTTACCTTGTCACAGTTATATTCTATTGATTTTTCAAAGTACATCTTGGATTTCTTTTATTGAAATGAAAGAGTTGGATTATTTCACTAGTTTTTTGTAATTGTTTACCTTGTCACAGTTACATTCTCTTGATTTTTAAAAGTTATCTTGGATTTCTTTCATTGGAACGCAAGAGTTGGAACATTTCAGTAGTGTTTTGTTGTGTTTTACTTTGTCACACATACATTCTCACGATTTTTCAAAGTTCATTTTGGTTTTCTTTCATTGAAATGAAAGAGTCGGAATACTTCAGTAGTGTTTTGTCGTGGTTTACTTTGTGAAATTTACAGTCTCTTTATTTTTCAAATTTCATATAGGATTTTCTTTGTTTAAATTCAACAGTTGGATTGTTTCAGCAGTCTTTTTTCGGGGTTTACTTAGTCACGGTTACTGTCTCTTGATTTCCCAAATTTCATTATGGATTTCTTTCTTTGAAATATGTTTTGTCGTGCTTTACCTTGACACAGTTAAATTTCTTGATTTTTGTTAGACTAGGTTAGGTTAGGTTAGCCTACATACGCGCGCGTATGTAGGCTAACCCAACCTAACCTAACTTAACCTAACCTAATTCCCACTCTTGCTTTTCAACATAAGAAATTCAAACTGAAGATTTGAAAAATCAAGAGAATGTAACTGTGACAAGGTAAACCATGACATAACACTACTGAAATATTCCAACTCTTGCATTTCAACGTGATAAATCCAAAATGAACTTTGAAAAATCAAAAGGATGTAACTGTGACAAGGTAAACCCCGACAAAACAATACTGAAATATTCCAACTCTTGCATTTCAATGAACGAAATCCAAAATGAACTTTTCAAAATCAAGAAAATGTAAGTGTGACAAGGTAAACCACAACAAAACACTACTGAAATATCCCAGCTCTTGCATTTCAACGAAAGAAATTCAAAATGAACTTTGAAAAATCGTGAAAATGTAACTCTTACAAGGTAAACCACGACAAAACACTACTGAAATATTCCAACTCTTGCATTTCAATAAAAGAAATTCAAAATGAACTTTGATAAATCAAGAAACTGTAACTGTGATAAGGTAAACCATAACAAAACACTACTGAAATATTCCAACTCTTGCATTTCAATGAAAGAAATTCAAAATGAATTTTGAAAAATCAAGGGAATGTAACTGAGATAAGTTAAACCACGACAAAGCACTAGTGAAATAATCCCACTCTTGCATTTCAACAAAAGAAATTCAAAATGTACTTTGAAAAATCAAGAGAATGTAACTCTAACAAGGTAAACCACGACAAAACACTACTAAAATATTCCAACTCTTGCATTTCAACAAAAGAAATTCAAAATGAACTTTTAAAAATCAAGAGAATTTAACTGTGACAAGGTAAACCACAACCAAACAATAGTGAAATATTCCAACTCTTGCTTTTCAACGAAAGAAATTCAAAATGAACTTTGAAAAATCATGAAAATGTAACTCTAACAAGGTAAACCACGACAAAAACACTACTGAAATATTCCAACTCTTTCATTTCAACTTAAAATTCAAAATGAAGTTTGAAAAATAAAGAGAATTTAATTCTGACTAGTTAAACCATGACAACACTCTACTGAAATAATCCAACTCTTTCATTTCAATTAAAGAAATCCAAAATTAACCTTGAAAAATCATGAGAATGTAACTGTGACACGGTAAACCATGACCAAACACTACTGAAATAATTCAACTCTTGCATTTCAATGAAAGAAATTCAAAATGTACTTTGAAAAATCAAGAGAATGTAACTGTGATAAGGTAAACCACAACAAAACACTACTGAAATATTCCAACTCTTGCATTTCAATAAAAGAAATTCAAAATGAACTTTCAAAAATCATGAAAATGTAACTCTAACAAGGTAAACCACGACAAAACACTAGTGAAATATTCCAACTCTTGCATTTCAATGAAAGAAAACCTAAATGAACTTTGAAAAATCAAGAAAATGTAACTGTGACAAGGCAAACCACAACCAAACAATAGTGAAATATTCCAACTCTTGCTTTTCAACAAAAGAAATTCAAAATGAACTTTGAAAAATCAGGCCTTTGGGGTGCCAGGGGCCTTTTGGGAGCGGGGGGGAGGGGCCGGGGGAGGGGGTCGTTCTGTGTCTCAACGCACAAAAAAATATTAAAAAATGGGGGAGGGAAGGGGAGTAAGGGAGGGGGAGGAGGGGAGGGGGAGGAGGAGTGGGGGAGGGGGAGGAGGGGAGGGGGAGGAGGGGGAAGGAGGGGAAGGTGAGGGGAAGGTGAGGAGGGGGGATGGAGGGAGAGGGGCCCTTTGGGGGCCGAAGGGGGAGGGGCCCTTTGGGGCCCGGGGGGGTCTGGGGGACGCTTGAGGGCCGGGTGGCCCTTTGGGAGCCTGATGGACCTTTGAGGACCTGGGGCTTCCTTCGGGGTTGAGGTAGGGGGATTGGAACCCCTTTGGGGGTGGGGTAGGGGCAGTGGAGCCCTTTGGGGTTGGGGTAGTGGGATCTCACAACACTGTTCAAATGGAACTTGTGTATTATAACGACCACAGAGTTTCACCATTAAATTCTCTTCTAAAATCTCTTCAAAAATCATATTTTATAATGTCTCTAACAGTTTCGTCGAAATAGTTCCATAAAATAGATAAACGGTTTCGCCAAAATTATCCCCAAACGGAATTTCAGCATGTTCCTTTTGTTTGGCATCCCTGCGCTGGCTTATTTCAATTATTTGGAAACCTTTTCTTGCGCTAAGATCAAAACATTTGCTCGGAAACGATTCTTCTGGAAGAACTCCAGACATTAATAAACTTCGCGCCGGAGACAATTCAAACAATCATGACATCATGTGTGATCTAACTGTTTCTCGGAAACATTTCTGTTCGAAATCCAAAGACATTAATTAACTTTATGTTATCTGTCAGACATTAATTAACTGTTTCCCGGGAACTCATAACATTTGTTTTGAAAAACAAATACTGGAAACACGCGATCTCTCGGAAACTCATATCATTTGCATTGAACAACAAATATTGTAAACATGCGATCTGACTGTTTCCCGGGAGCTCGTAACATTTGGCTCGAACAACAAATATTGGAAACACGCGATCTCCCGGAAACTCATAACATCTGCATTGAACAACAACAACAACATTGACCCCATTAACCACGTGTTCTCCCTAATGACTCTATCGCGTGCTCAAAACAACAACAATAACATTGACCCCATTAACCACGTGTTCTCCCTAATGACTCTATAGTCCATGAATGTGACAAACTTCCTGTTTTTTCATTCTCACTGACAAAATCCATAAAACATCAAATAAATGTGACAAAATTCCTGTTTTTCAAATTCTCACTGACAAAGTCCATAAAACCATCCATAAATGTGACAAAATTCCTGTTTTTCAAATTCTCACTGACAAAAACCATAAAACATGCATAAATTATGTCCTGTCCGCGCTGGTACCCCCATCTCTACTCCCCCACATCACAGTTTATATAATTATCGAGTATGATCTTTCCCTATCTCACCCATTATAAGAACCCGGACCAAGGTGCGAGTGCTCCAGAGAACGTTTTTGCAGATAGAAACATAAGCGGCATCAGATATTTTCACGGGTAGACAAGTCAGACGTGAAACAATCGGAAACAAGTGGAAACCCGCCGTTACGAATAATGCACTTTGTTGTAAACAATCAGAAACAGACTAACCCGCTAATGCAGAAAGAAGTGGGAGGAGCTTTTTGTTCGTACCGAGAATGAAGACCAGAAATGATCTGCGATAAACTTACTGGATAATTCTGTAAACTGTGCCCCACATACACCATTTTTCCCCCAAAATGCATCCAATCAAAACTTTGAGATTACCAGTTTGTTTGAAATAGTCCAACGATCAGATAACAAGAACTTCGGGGTCAACATACCCCCCCCCTAGAGCCTGGGGGAAGGGTTGTAACTTATGCCCTGGGGGCATACAAAGTTTTTATGGAAGAAGTGGTCGTATAAGCCTCGGAGGGGACTCAAATGATTAGAAATTGAAAGTCCCAATTCCCTTTTTAAGTGTCAAAAGTGATCCGATTGCAACTAGCCTCCTCCTCCCACCAGCCATCCTTCTTTTCCCCAATTGCGTCCGATAAAATTTGTTATATGGCCATTTTGTTCAAAATAGACCAAAGATCATATAACAGACCGCGGGGATAACAAAGCCCACCAAAACCTGGTGGGAAAATGTTGTAAACTATGGTCCGGGGCATATAAAGTTTTTATGGAAGAGATGGTAGCATAAACTTTGGAGGGGGCTCATTCGATCGTAAACCGGAATTTTTTTTGCCCCTTTTAAGACTCAAAAGTGGTCGAAGGGCAATTAACCCCCCCCCCCAAGGCCCCTTTTTCCCCAAATGTGTCTGATCAAAATTTTGAGAGAGCCATTTTAAAGTTTTTGCGGAAAAGGTGGCTGTATAAACTTCGGGGGGGGGGGGGGGCTCAAATGATTAGAATTTGAAAGTTCAAGGTTCGCTTTTTAAGAGTCAAAAGCGATCTGATGGCAACTAGCCTCCCCTTACCAACCCCAATACCATAAGGCTCCAATTTTTTCTCCAGAGGCACTTCATATGCAGAAGGGGGGGGGAGGATGTTATAAACTTCGGAAGGGACTCATTCAATTGGTAATAATAATTTCTAGTGCCCTTTTTAGGAGTCAAACGCGATTGAAGGGCATCAAGCCCCTCCCCCTTTCCATGCCCTTTTATCCCCAAATGCATGCAATCAAAATTTTGATATGGTCATTATGTCCAAAATAACCAAGAGGTGAATTAACTAAGATAAGTATTCCTCGGGGGTAGACAATACCCGCCACTGCCCCCAAGGTAAGGGCTGTAAGTTAAGCAAGCTGTCCATTGTTCATACACAAGGTTTTTATCGAAGGGGTAATATTATAGACTTTGGAAAAACTTCATTCGATTTAAATCGAAAGATCTAGCTTAATTTTTAAAAGTCAAGAATAATCGGACAGTAGACACCCCCCCCCCCCCCAACGCCTTTTTTTCAAAATACTTTTGATCATAATTTTGAATTAGCCTTTTTGTTCAAAATCGTCTAAATATCAAATAGGTATGGTTACGGGTTTCAACCCCCCCCCCACTCAGCTCTGGAGGAAAGGGCTGTAAGTGATTCTAGCAGCCCATCGTTAACATATAGTTTCTATAGAAGGCGTGGTCGTATAAAGTTTGGAGGAAATCCATTCGATCTAAGATCGAAATTGATTGTGCCCTTTTTAAGAGTCGAAAATGATCAAAAGTAACAAGCTCCCCCCCCCCTTTCTTGTGCCTATTTCCCCCAAATTCATCTTATAAAAATTTTCAAGTAGCCATTTTGTTCAAAATAGTCCGAAATTCAATTTGCTATAACTGAAGGGTTGAGAAATCCCCCATAGCCCCCAGGGAAAGCATTGTAACTTATGCAAGTGGCCCAATATTAGCATACAAGTTTTTTGTGGAAGGGGTGGTCGTATTAACTTCGGAGGGTGCTCATTTGATCGGAAATTGAAATTTTTAGTTCTTTTTTAAGAGTCAAAAGTAATCAACGGGCAATTAGCCCACGCTCGACTTTCCAAAAGGATATCTGGTAAAAATTTTGAGATAGCCATTTTGTTCAAAATGGTTCAAAGGTCAAATAAATTCTTCCGCGTCTGAACCCCCCCAGCAATAGGGAAATGGCTCTGAGTTACGGAACTTGCTTATTGTTACTTTCATACTTTGTTTAGCTTGATACCTTGTTTACTTAGATGCTTTCTTTACTTTGATGAAAGTTTGATGTTGAAAAAAAAATGATTTTGAAATAAGACATTTTATAAAAACTTGAAACTTTTTGAAATCAAAAATGAAAAAAAAAAAATTAAAGAAAAATTTCCCAAAGAGAAGTAAAGGCAATATTAAACTTAAGATCAGCAGATGGAAATGCCTGTTAAAATTCAAACTAGAAACGACAAGAAATTACTATTAAAGAATAAATAAAACCCAAAACGAACAGAAATTAAAGAAAAACTCATAGCAAAAAAAACATACAACAAGTACTAATATAAATGAATAAATTAAAAGAAATTACTATTAAAGAATAAATGAAACCTAAAACGAACAAAAATTAAATAAACAATTATAGAAAACAAACGTACAATAGGTACTAACATAAATGAATAAATAAATCTTAAAACGAGCTAAATTTGAATTGAATATACAAATCAAGCTTGAAACGAACAAAAATCACTGCAAACAAGGATTTTGAATCCTTCTCTCACTGTAAAAGTCTAAAACCAATTCCGTCATTGGCGCTTTACTGAAAACTATATGGGTCTTTAACAATCTTGGAAAGTACAAATAAAATGAAGCTAAATATTAGATATATAATGATATCAGTTATTGAAGGATAATCAGTTCAAGATTTTATTTCGCTTTAATTTTCATTTTCAATGTTGTAAAAACTGAAAAGAAAAATATTTGTAATATAATTCGTTTTCAGTGGAGCGCCAATGACGAAGTAGGCTTTACACTTTTACAGCTTAGGGAGAGGCCAGTATAGTAGTATTGTATTTATAGATACGAGTAGCCAGTACCCCTGTCATTCCGGAAGGCTAGTATTCCTGTCATTCCGAGAGGCCAGTACCCCCACCGTACAAGCAGCGCCCTATCCTTTTTGCACATAGGTTTCCTAGAATTTCACGAAGCATTGGGTCAATCTAAATGAGCGGTACAAAGTTTAATCTTACCCATCAAAAGTTATGCGCCTGAGAAAATTTGGTTCATTTTCGAAAAACGGGAAGACCCCCTAAAAGTTATAGAACCTTAATGAAATTCACACCATCATATTCAGCGTATCAGATAACCCTACTGCAGAGGTTTCAAGATCCTATCTACAAAAATTTTGAACTTAGTATTTTTTGCCAGAAGAAAGATCACGGATGTGGGCTTATTTGTTTATTTTTTTCCTAGGGGTAATCTTATCGACCCTGTGGTCCTAGAATATCGTAAGAGGGCTCATTGGAACGGAAATTAACAGTTATAGTGCCCTTTTTAAGTGACCAAAAAAAATGGAGGGCAACTAGGCCCCCTCCCACGCTCATTTTTTTCTCAAAGTCACCTAATTAAAATTTTGAGATAGCCATTGTGTTTAGCATAGTCGAAAACCTAATAATTATGTCTTTTACGATGACTTAATCCCCCACAGTTCCCAGGGGAAGGGCTGCAAGTTATGAACTTTGCCCATTGCTTACATATTGTATTGGTGATTGGGAAGTATACAGACATTTTCAGGAAGAATTTTTTTATGGTGGGGGGGGGGGGGCGGGAGACGGGGGCTACTCGGGAGAATATTTCCGTGGAGGAGGTTTCTTTGGGGTAAGGGAGATTTCTATGAAGGGGGCGCCGGATTTCCAAGCATTATTTAAAAAACGATCAGAAATTAAATTAAAAAAAACAAGTACTTTCAACTGAAAGTAAGAAGCAACATTAGAACTTAAAATGAACAGAAATTATTACGTATATGAGGTTCTCCCCCAATTCAATACCTCGCTCTTTACGCTACAGTTTTTTTTTTAGTGCTTTCAAAAGAGCTATCTATTCTAATTAAACGGCCTTTGTGATTCAGGGGTTTGTGAATTAAATTTTTTTTTAACTTTTAAAGTAAAGAGCGTGGTATTGACTAAGGGGAGAACCCCATCATATACGTAATATTATATATGTAATAAAAAAAAAAACAATAAAAAAAAACAAGCGATACGGCTCAATAGTAAGCTAAACTTTTAAAAGCGGAACTTTGATGTCAATAAATGTATCAAAAGAATGGGCTTGTAATGCTGATTCTAAATATATGAATTTTATTAAGTTTAGTATTACTCATCAAAGGCTACGAGCCTCAGAAAACTCACCTGATTTTTTAAAAAGGGGGGAAACATCCCCTAAAAGTGAAAAATTTTAAATGAAAATCACACCGTCAGATTCAGCGTATCAGAAAACCCTATTACATAGGTTTCAAGCTCATATCTGCAAAAATCTACAACTTTGTATTTTTTGCCAGAAGAAAAATATACGAATATAGAAGTTCGTTACGTAAGTTAATTTGTAAATTACGTCAGAACCAAATTTAGAGACAGCCATTGAGCAAAAAAAAGTAAAATTTTTATGCAAATTTCGTTTACTCATTCAATGACGGTGAGCCAAAATAAAAGCTGCATTAACTAAAAAACGATCATAAATTAAATAAAAAAAACAAGTTTTTTAAACTGAAAATAAGGAGCGACATTAAAACTTAAAACGAACAAAAATTATTCCGTATATGAAAGGGGTTGTCCCCTCCTCAGCATCTCGCTCTTTACGCTAAAGTTTGACTCTGTCTCACAACTTTATTTTTTAAAACAATAAAAAACTTTAGCATAAAGAGCGAGGCGTTGACGAGGGGACAGCCCCTTTCATATACGGAATAATTTCTGTTCATTTTAAGTTTTAATGTCGCTCCTTACTTTCAGTTTAAAAAACTTGTTTTTTTTATTTAATTACTTTAAGCGGCCCTACAGGGCATTACTTTAACAGCACACATAGGGCATTATTTAGCGATTTATCAATCCCTCATATCTTCTCTCTCTTTTTAACTATTACTTTAGGCGCCCACAAAGGACATCATTCCGGGAGGCCTCTTATCTCAATGTCACGGATGATAGGGGTTCTCGGAAAGTGTTTCTGTAGCAATGCAAATGATTTCAGAGCGGGTTTATTGCTCACGTGATCTTTGATAGAAGAATTCCTGTTTCGTTTGTCAAGTATTTCGTTTAATATTTGAAGTGACAAAATAACTAATAAACGTAGTTTTGTTATGGGTTCTAATATATAATTGGTAGAAATCTTTTCGTACTCTAATGGTATCGAGTCGATTATTGATTAATGATAATTTATTATTACTACAAACGCCCAGGTATCATTTTTATGAAGAAGAAAATTTAACGGTGATTCCTCCAATCCTACCAACTTCATAGTCAAAGTCATAGAAAGCTTTATTATTAACTATATTTATAGATGGTTTCATGTTTTCTTTTCCATCGATATTTATTTATTTTTTTTCTAAGCAGTATTATCTACTTAGAAATACATTCTAATGCATTCAAGGTATTGTTTCTGGGATGTTGGCAAACTGATCACAAGCGTCACAATATCGTAACAAATTATTTGCACAATCGATTTATCAATTGGATTTTTGGTAAGTGTTAACAGTGATCTTTTTCCGGGCACCATTCTTGGCATCGTTCTGAAAATATGGACACCACGGTGATATGAGATGCATACTGGACAGACTTATTCTTTGGATGGTTAATTTAAATGTCTCGATCTCCAAAAATTGTAATATGACCGACTACACCTATTGAATTTATATTGACACTATGTTATATGTGTTTGAATATCTTATATCATCTTTGGTTTTAAAAAACACCCCCCCCCCCCTACAACCCGTTCTTGAACTATTGAATTCAATCCGTAAAATATTTTTGAACTTGGATCTTTGTGGGACGGTAAAGAGCAATATGAAAACTAAAAAAGCGGATAAAAACAGCCTTCAGGTAGTTTGCAAGCTTAGCCCTCGATGCAAATCTTAATCGTGTTTTATTCTGAACATTTTTTTCAACCTTTTTTCCATGTCTTAAGATTACATTAAATATACTTTAAGCCAAAAAATCACCTATGATATTTTAAAACTACAAAAGAGGACGTTATAAAAATGTCAGTCATGGTTTTTCTTTTAGAAAAATAAAGTTTGTTGTGGCGTTTTTTTTCTTTACTTAGTTTTTATTATTGAACTGAAATTTTTCACAAAAATACGACAGCCCTAAGAGGGAAATGAAACAATAAAGCGTTTTGAAAAGTATTGTTTAGTATTGGGGTATGCAGAAAGTCAAAATTAATAAATTTGTATATATTTTAAACGTTGATAAGATAGCCCTATGAAGGAAATGATACAGTAAGGCCTTTTGAACAGGATTATTTAGTATTGGGATATGTATAAAGTTGATATTAATAAAGTCATAATTATTTTAAGCGATGATATGACAGCCATATGAGGGAAATGATACAATAAAGCTTTTTGAATAGGATGGCTTAGTATTGAGGTATTCATAAAGTCGAAATTAGTAAAGTCGTATATATTTTAAGCGATGATACGACACCCCTATGAGGGAAATGCTACAATAAAGCAATCGACCTCTGATTTATTGCAAGCTGTGGGTTCATTGCTTTACAATATGGAAACTAGGTAATCATAAAAATATGTAGGTTGATATCTCTTGACCTTAACATCAGACAAATAGCGTCCTATTTGAAATCTGAATAACAGAGAAATATACATTGACTATGAAGTTCACAGCAGGATTACCATAAACAAGAACCTGTGCGAAGAGTATTCGCATTACAGAAGGTCTTTTGGACAGTGCCTATTCTTCTAGGGCGTCGAACCACTGTTTATCGTTTAATTCAAGGCCATGAGCCATGCAAGCTTTTTAGTGTGTGGGATATATAACGTTATCAACTGTTTGAAGATCGTCAAAACTTGTTGCATTCTTCACATGATACAAAAGTACTCGTAAATAGAAGTACTCGGGAAAAGCTGCAAAATTTACGTTCTGAATTCGTCCAATGACACGTAATCGACGGATTCTTTGTTCCCATGTACTGGTATTGCCATTCCATTTACAGTTTTCAGGTATTTCCCAATAATAGAGAAATTCTTTCTTTTTCATTTGTTTTAACACCTTGTTGTGTCGAAAATGTGCTTCCAACATTGAGCCTTGTTGTCAAATATCTACCATATCTTCTTGAGCTTTGCTGATACTTTTATTAGATACAGTCCTGGCAAATAAACATTTAAACGTTGAACGACATGGCTCTTTTTCTGAATATCGTAACTAAATAGTCACCAACATGCTTCAGTTGGTGTAACACAGCGTCCTTTTACATAGGTTTCTGCTTCATTGTAAACCATTTCACCGTTAATTTTCGCCAATATTTATTGAAGCACAATCACGCGCTTTGTAGATGTATTTTTTTAGACACTTTACCGGACATGTATTTCCTACACATTCGACATTTATGTGACATTGGTACTTTTTAAGCATATGAGGATTATACAGAGCGATGTGACAAGTATCACGAGTAATTCGGCAATTACTAGAATCTTTTCGATAAACAGCACGGTCAAGTGAAAACTCTTCTCTATTCATTTCGTCTAATTTTGGATCATAACGAAGTCTATACTTTGGTTTTTTAGCATCCGCTAGAGACGTGACTGAATTTTCAAAACCGAAAACCACTTTGCTTTGGAAAACCGAAGCAGCACTATTTTTTGTTATTCTTACAACTCGCATTTGGATTTAAGTTCCCATAGGGATTATGAATCATCCACTTTAAAACTAATTCTCTTAATAATGGATCATTTGAATTTGGTATTTCAGCTGAAATAAGATAATCAATTCAAACTGGATTATGGATTCGATCAGGAGGACTCATAATCAATAGCAAATGCATATGTGGTAGTCCACGTTTCTGAAATTCAATCGTATAAACACATGCTGCCACCTTCCCAAATATCTGATACTTATCAATATCATTGATTATATCATCAAATTTCAGTTTAGCAATTCGCGTAATGAGACCGGGACAATCTTGAGGGGACAGAGGAATTTTCATCAGGTTTTATACTTGGTGCTGCTTTAAATTCAGGCCAATCAGGATTGCAAGTCACAGTTATAAGGAAATCTGGGGGTCCAATGCGACGGAAATTAGCCAAGGCGTCTTCAAAACGTTCAGGAAAGTATCGTATTGATCAGACGAATCACGGAGGTAGTATAACCTTTTCACCAACGAATGCATCCTTTTTCGATGCTAAGTGCTTAAGAAGTCGCTTAACACCTACGTTGTTTTCACCCATAATAGTTTTCAGGTTAAATTTTATCCAATCAATACGATCACGCTCAACACGAATAGCGGTATCAACGAGGTACTGTTGGAAAAGTCTTCCATCAAAATAAAAAGCATTAAAACCAATCTTACGCAGATCGGGTGTTACAGCTTGCACAGAGAGGCTTTTCGCATGTTCAGGCCAAAAAGAGATACGATTCCCTTCTAATTCAAGTCAAAACTCAAAGAGCCTGCGAACTCTATGGCCCAAGTAAGTTAAACCATTAGTCACAGACTATTAATATAGAGTTTATTCGAAAAAAATTAAACAACCCGTACACTTTTTTTAGCAACAAAAATTATGCCACAGAAAAGTACCAAAATCTATTTAATTGTAAAATAATTAAATGCAAGTAAAAGAAACCTAAACTCAAGATAAGAAAAAGATGGGTTTTCATTTATGTGTTGTAAACAATAGAACCAATTGTGTTCTGAATAGAACCAATAGAACTAATTGCAAATAAGCTGGATATTGTTTTCTTTGGTCAGTTAAAGCGCCAACACCTAACAGTGAAAAAATAAGTCATTACAATATTACCTGCATACTATTACAGTCATTTTTATAAGTCATTACACTTTTTTCTGACTAATGGAGAGATTTCCATATAGTTGTATCCCAGCTTAGGGTGGAACACCACATAGAATATCTGTTGAGGAAAAAATTGTTGGCAGAGAACTAGGTAAATAATTTTAACTAAATTCACTGTTTACAGATTACAACAAAAATGAATGATGTTTCTCGGCAATTCACTGTCACACAGTCGCAAATGAGCAGTATTACTGAAAATGTGGGTAACACCAGAGCAGAATTTGCAAGCGAATTGGCAGAAATAAACTAATGGAATCTTTCATTTGAATAGACTCCAAGGGAAAAGAAGACTTTATAACCTCAAGATGTATAACCTCCCTAAATGTAATCGGTCCTTGTCCATTTTGAAATCTGAGGAGAGCAACTTTTGGAAGCGATGTCTCCCAAAACTCCCGCTATGTTCAAAAGCGAATATGTTGGAGCATGATTTTGTCCCAAAAAGATAGGTTAATTATTGAAAACTGTTATAAAAGTGTTTTACACTTAAGTGACAGAAATAAAAAATACATTAGAAATTGAAAAAATCCGCCCTGTTATAACCCGTATTAACTCTGAGATTACAGGTAAAAAAGACAAAAAGGAGAACGGCAGGATCGATAACCATGAAAAAGAGTAAATCGATACTTCAGGACGAACTGACGTCTAAGGAACCTAAAGCAACCAGAAGATGGTAGTAGAAAAGGTAGTAAATTCAGCCAAAACAGCAGGGAGAGATAAACCACAAAACGAGAGCAAAATTAGCAAATTGGATTATTTTATTCAACCTGCAAGAAATATTTGAAAAGAAAAAGAACAAAAAGAATACAAAAATAAAACGAAGACGGAATAGGTTTTCATATGTGCTGCAGAAAAGGATATTCCTGAGAAAACAATTAAGTATATGGAAAAGTTTTTCTCTAGCAAGAATTCTTTGACAATTTTGACATGAACATATTTCACTCTTACATACTGACATATACACAAGGTTTATCTTCAGACTGACTTCTTTGATGATAAGATAACCCAAAAATTGAACTAAAACGTTTTTTTTACATATTTCACATTCGAAAGGCTTTTTTTCAGTATAAGTTTTTTGATGAACAGATAGGTGGTGTTATTGGCGAAAAGGTTTCTCACATATAGGACATTTGAAAGGCTTCTCTCCAGTATGAGTTTTCTTATGACGATATAAACTGTCACTAACAGTAAAACATTTCTTACATATATCATATCCAAAAGGCTTTTCTTCAGTATGATTTTTTTTATGACGATATAAACTGTCATGAACAGTAAAACGTTTCTTACATAAATCACATTCGAAAGGTTTTTCTCCAGTATGAGTTTTTTGATGATAAGAAAAACTGGCATTTGAAGTAAAACGCTAGTCATATATATCACATTTGAAAGGTTTTTCACTAGTATGATTTTTTTGATGATTAGATAGGTGGTGTTTTTGGCGGAACTTTTTCTCACGTCTATCACATTCGAAAGGTTTTTCTCTAGTATGAGTTCTTTGATGATTAGACAGGTGCGGCTTTTGGCGGAACTTTTTCTCACATCTATCACATTCGAACGGTTTTTCTCTAGTATGAGTTCTTTGATGAATAGACAGGTGCTGTTTTCGGCGGAACTTTTTCTCACATCTATCACATTCGAACGATTTTTCTCCAGTATGAATTCTTTCATGATCAGATAAACCTAGACTTAAAGTAAAACCTTTCTCACAAATATTACATTTGAAAGGTTTTTCTCCAGCATGAGTTTTTTTATGATAAGAAAAACTGGCATTTGAAGTAAATCGCTTGTCACAAATGTCACATTCGAAAGGTTTTTCTCTAGTATGAGTTCTTTGATGATTAGATAGGTGGTTTTTTTGGCAGAATTTTTTCTCACATCTATCACATTCGAAAGGTTTTTCTCCAGTGTGAGTTCTCAGATGTTCAGATACTGTAGATTTTCGACTGAATTTTTTCTCACATCTATCACATTCGAAAGGTTTTTCTCCAGTGTGAGTCATTTGATGACCAGATAGGTGGTGTTTTTGGCGGAACCTTTTCTCACATCTATCACATTCGAAAGGCTTTTCTCCGGTATGAGTTTTTTGATGATAAGAAAAACTGAAATCTGAAGTAAAACTTTGTTACATATATCACATTCGAAAATTTTTTCTCTAGTATTAGTTCTGTGACGTTTAGATTGGTGGACTTCTCGCTGGAATATTTTCTTACAAGTGGCACGTTCAACAGGTTTTTCTCCAATATGAAAAACCTCTTTTTTTTCCACATTATTCTCAGCAAATACACAATTTGAACTAAACATCTCAACTTGATAATTCAAATTCATTTCTTTTTTTAAACATATTCTTGTAAGGCCTGGCATGCTAGGTAATCCACTTCCTTGTTTGCTGATATTAGTGTGGTGTTGCATTACAGCAGGGAGAACTAAAATAACACAAAATTCACTTCAAATACATTACTCAGTCTTACATTTTTAAGCCCTTTTTTATTTGGTGCACAACTCAAGTTCTTATAATGTTTAATAGAAAAAATTATTAAGACTTCAATTTGAAAGACTTTTAAACTTAGGAGTTAATTTACAATAAGCCAGTTTCGTGGTATTCCTCTTTATTCCTTTCTTTATTCTATAATTTATAATTTTCAAGCATAAGGTTGTACATCAATATTACCTGAGCTTGGGTTGTTTTAAAAATTATCACTGTACTATAATACTACTATGTTAACACCCTAACTCTGTCAATTAACGTAATTTCTTCACATAGAATAATTATATTCATATCAAATAATTTTCCACATCTTTTATATACTGTGTAGTATTTTAAATAATTTCACACTATGTATAAACAGCTTGTCGAGTCGAGGGTAGTCAAAGCAATAAAGGATCTATGTAACAAGCAAATAACAGATTTCTGATAAAGCTCTTTTTAGTAGAATCTTCCAAATGTCTGTTTCATATTTTCCAAACATCTTAGTTCTAGAAAGGAGGTATACTGACGCAGTTTCCTACCTGTTTTTTACCAGAAGAAAACTGTGAACTTGATTTTTTTTTGTGAAAGAATGAAGGACTTTAAGGCAGATAAAAAACTAATAGGATAAATTTTACCAGTTGCAAGAAAAAAAGCCAATCAAGTCTCGAGAACTTAATTCGCCTATAACAACTATAATACTTTTTTAATACAATATGGAACAATTATGGTAACTCTAAAAAAAATACCGATCCAAGGGCTGAATGTGGCCAAAAAGGACACAGTTACTGGTTTAGCTTCATTTGACGCACTTTACTTTCTTTTTTATAACTGGAAATAGAGAAAATACAAAATATCATATCTTAAAACTAAAACAATCCGGGACGATTATTTATTAAACATTTCTTTTCAATTGAAGTCAGCGCACTCAAATACAAAAAACACCTATCTGTGACGACCCGCCAAGCTTAAAAGGAAGTTTAAGATACAATATTTCATTTTGGACAGATAAAAACGCAGAGAAGGATCAGAAAATCTGAAGCATACCTTTGACTCCGTCAGTTTTCGACTCCCGTTTAAGTAAGTCAGAAGTATGTTGACAAAATGTAGGTAAGCTAGGAGATCCAGCAAAAAGATTGGCTTCAAGTTCCATAAATAACATGGGTTGTGCACTTCCAAAAAGATCTTTTTTATCATTTGAGGATGTATCTTCAGCTTCTACAAAAATTGGAGTAAAAATCACATAAACAAGCTCACAACAAAATGTCTATTACTTATAAAAAAAATATTTAGAATGTCTTATAATTTTTATATGGCACTTCGAGGATGAGTAAAGGTGAATTGATCCTCCTGACATATAGAAACTTCGTATTGTATAAAGAAGAAGAGATGAGGCCTCGAAAAAGATGATTTAAAAAAATCAAACAAGGTCAGGAAGATAATTTCCAATTATCTTAAGTTCGGTTAAAAAGTTTCATCATGGTTGAAAAATAGTTGCTTCCTAGTAGAGAGCAAACCATCAGCCACAACAACAGAAATTTTTAGACTTGTTTTGAAAAAAACTTTTTGGTCAGAAAAACTTGAAATTTCCAGTTTTATGGTGACTCATCACTAGGGTGACTATGCTGATTCGCAGGAATAGTGACTTTTATTTCGGGTTATCTTAATACTAAAAGTTTCTAAGTAAAACTAACTTATGGATGCACCGAATGCAAATGGAAAGAGCACCATTGGAATCACCATTGCCTAGATTCTTCACCAGAAGTTTTTGGCTACAGCTATAAGACTCCGACTTCATATTCAAAAAGAAAAAAAAAAATCCTTTTTATAGGCCATTGTTGTTGACATATTCCTTCATCTTAAAAAAGAAGAAAATCTTTTGTATACATTATATATTTTTATATTTTATATATTAGTACTTTTACATATTCACTCATTTTCAAAAAGAAGAAAATCCTTTTTAAATATTTTTGTTGATAGCCATATTTATTTTTTGGAAATTTTTAAGCTTTTGCTCTGGGCCTATTGGTTACATTTATTTTAGAGCCGGACTCCTAGAATAGACTCCTCGAATAGTTTGTCTGATAAACGTCTTAGATAATATATCAATTTGTTTTGGTGACTCATCAGTTTGGTGACTATGCTGATTGGCAGGAATGGTGACTTTTATTTCGGGGTTATCTTAACAGTAAAGACCTCTAAGGAAAACCAACATATGGATGCACCGAATGCAAATGGAAAGAGCACCATTGGAATCACCATTGTCTAAATTCTTCATCAGAAGTTTTTGGCCACTGCTATAAAACTACGTACAAAATATTTACAGTCCAAACTCAGCTCCCTCTTCAAAAAGAGAAAAATCATTTTTACATTGTTTATATATTTATATTTTGCTTAATTTATAAGCTTTTGCTCTTGGTCATGTCATTGCATTTATTTTAGAGCCAGACTCCTTGACTGGTTTATCTGATAAATGTCTGAGATAATATATGTTCTTTACTTTTCATGTTTGCACCCATAGCTAAAACCCATGGCTGGACACATACCTGAAGTATAGGTCCTCGGTAAATAGTGTACAAAAAATTGAAAGTATATTTTCTTCGAAAATGTCCAGTGTAAACTCTTTTCCAAAAAATACTGATTCAGAAATACTAACCGCTATTCAGGCTATTTTATTTGAAACAAAAAGTGACTAATCTTTTCAAACAGTTCGTGGTAACGAACTGTAAGTAAGGAGCGACCTGGCTCAATGGTAACCGAAACTTTAAAAAACGGAATTTTGATACCAATAGATACATCAAAAGAATCATATTTTAATTCTGATTTCAAAAATATAAGTTTCATCAAGTTTAATCTTACCCATCAAAAGGTACGCGCCTGAGGAAATTTGGCTGATTTTCGAAAAAAGGGGGAAAAACCCCCTAAAAGTAATTGAACCTCAATGAAAATTACAACATCTTATTCAGCGTATCAGAGAACCCTACTGTAGAGGTTTCAAGCTCCTATCTACAAAAATGTGGAATTTTCCATTTTTTGCCAGAAGAAAGATCATGAATGTGTGTTTATTTTTTTTTTTCTTTTCTTTTCCAAAGGTGTGATCGTATTGGCCCAGTGATCCTACAATATCGTAGGAGGGCTCATTAGAACCGAGATTAAAAGTTCTAGTGCGCTTTCTAAGGGACGAAAAAAATGGAGGGCAATTAGGCCCCCTCACGCGCTCTTTTTTATCTCAAAGTCACCCAATTAAAATTTTGAGATAGCCATTTGTTCAGCATAGTCGAAAATCTAATAAATATGTCTTTTACGATGACTTAATCCCCCACAGTTCCCAGGGGAAGGGCTGTCAGTTATGAACTTTGCCCATTGCTTACATATTGTATTGGTTATTGGGAAGTATACAGACATTTTCAGGAAAGGTTTTTTTCTGGTGGGGGGGGGGGCTGGAGTAGAGGGTTACTCGGGAGAATCTTTCCGTAGAGGATGTTTCTTTGGGGTAAGGGACATTTCTATGAAGAGGGCGCCGGATTTACAAGCATTATTTAAAAAACGATCAGAAATTAAATTAAAAAAAAAAAATTTCAACTGAAAGTAAGAAGCAACATTAGAACTTAAAACGAACAGAAATTATTACGTATATGAGGGGGTTCTCCCCCAAGTCAATATCTCGCTCTTTACGCTAGAGTTTTTTTTAGTGCTTTCAAATGAGCTATCTATTCTAATTAAACGGCCTTTGTGATTCATGGGTTTGTGAATTAAATTTTTTTTAACTTTTAACGTAAAGAGCGTGGTATTGACTAAGGGGAGAACCCCCTCATATACGTAATAACATATACGTAATAAAAAAAAACAACAAGAAAAAAAACAAGCGATACGGCTCAATAGTAATCGAAACTTAAAAACGGAATTTTGATGTCAATAAATGTATCAAAAGAATGGGCTTATAATGCTGATTCTAAATATACAAATTTTATTAAGTTTAGTATTACTCATCAAAGGCTACGAGCCTGAGAACGTGGCTCGTTTTTTTAACATTTAACGTAAATTGCTTTTTATTTAATAAGGGGACAGCCCCATCATATACTTAATAAAATATGCGTAATAAAAAAAAAAAACAATAAAAAAAACAAGTGATACGGCTCAGTAGTAAGCAAAACTTTTAAAACGGAGCTTAGATGTCATTGAATGTATCAAAAGTGAATAGTGTTCTCTGACTAGCTGAATCTAATGGTGTGATTGTCATTCAGATTATTTGCCTTTTAGGAACATTTTTCTTCTCTTTTTTTACAAACCTTACAATTTTTCTCAGGCTTGAAGCCTTTGATAGGTAACAATAACTTAAAGAATATTTAATATTTGGGATTAGCCAAGGGCGTCATTTTGGGGGAGGGGGAGTTGGCCCCCCCCCAATAATTTGGAGAAAAAACTATTATATAGCCCATGCCCCTTGACCATCCGGATTCGTAACCCTCTTGCCCCCCCCCCCCCCAATAAAATTTCTGGAGCTACTCCCCTGGAATCCGTATAGTAAGTCAATTCTTTTGATATATAATTTCCGTTTTTAGAGTTTTGGCTACTATTAAGCCATGATGTTCCTTACTAAAAGTTCGTTACCACGTACTGTTTGATACTTTTTATCTAACAAATTTTCGACCATGGTAGCATTTATCTGGTTTTTTTTGTACTATTGCTACAACAGCAGCGACGTAGCTCCAAAATTTTTATTGGGTGGGCAGGATGGGGTCGACATCCAGATAGTCCATGGGCAGGGGCTATCCTTCAGGGGAAAGCAGTGGTGGTTCTGGCCACTTCAATTTGCTTACACTTGCAGTTAGTATTAAATATTATAATATAAGTATTACAGTAAATAAGTAATTGTCTGCTAACTATAATCTCTACTTTATTTTAATAAAGATAAAATTTCATGAACCACAAAATGATTATAAATGTGCGCCCTTAAAATTTTTGCACCTGGGGCGAGTGCTCCCTTAACCCTTCCTCAAAAACCACCTGTGGGGAAAATGATGTTTAAAAACTTGTGTAAAAATACAAGCCTAAATGTGTTTTAAAAATGTCTGAACATTCTGATGATTCTATTTCAAATTTTCTCCCTCTAGTCGAAGTGGAAACAAGTCTCTTCGTTGAAATGGGTTGTCACAAATATGAGCCAAAGCTGAGGCTAGACCATTAATTGGATCACGTTTATTAATTAATTTGGTCAAAGTTGAGCTGCTTTCACTGTTAAGATTGTCTTCTCTTTCTATTATTGTTTTACTAGAGGAAGACGTAGATGGGATTCAAATCCCTTTTAAATACCTTCTACTTATTGTTCCACTTTCCGTTGCTTTTTTTAATTTGGTTTTGAGCCACAGAAAGAAACTAACGAGTCTGTCCCTTATTCATTTTATTAGCCTGTTATAACCAAATAAAATTGATACAAATTATATTTTTAATAACGTTATAAAACGCAAGTTGAGAGCTAGACAAAGCTGGTTTTTACAGAACTGGCTAAAGGACTGAAAGCTTGGCCATTTTGTATCACTCAGCCATAGGACAAGCTTATTCTGAAATACTGATTTACATAATATGTAGCAGCGCAGCTGTCCCGATCCTGGGATGAGATGAGCATGCGCTCTTCCACTTGATGGGGAGAGGGTGTGTACCAAGCAGTTAAAAAGTAAAGACAGTTAGCTGTTAAATGTTCCAACAGACATCAATAGAGTATGTACATGTTGATACTGGAATGAGGATTGAGCATAAATACTCAAAGCTAAAATGGGAAGGGACAGCGAAAAAAGAAATTCACTTTACCATCTTATTACCTACTGTTTTACTACCTGGCATTGCTCGGCAAAGGGGTATAGTAAAAAGATAATAATCTTAAAAACCATGTAGAAATTCCTCTTTAAAAATTTGCTCGCGGGGTACGGCGATTATGTTGTAAGTAATTGAAGACAAATTTTTGAGATACCACCTCCCTACCTAACGTCCCACAAAAAACAATAAAAAACACTATATAGGTTTTGGTATCCCGTATCTAATTCTTGAGGCTTTTTATTTCATTATGCCGCTATTAATAGCGAACCTATGAGCTCCCGCCTCCCATTGATTGTATTTTTGGACCATTCCGATTTTAGCTTTAGTCTCGTAAGGGGATCAACATGTACATATTCTTCTATATGTTGATTTTAAAATTTTTAAGAGCTAATTTTAAGAGTTATCCGTCAACGTAGGTGGCGTTATCTTGGGCATGTCATCAGGATGGGCAGAAATCGCTTGCCAAACTCCATCCTCTTCTGGCAACCTGAAGGATCAAGAAGACGAGGCCGTCCTAGAAACACCCAGAGACGTTCACACAGAAGAGGCTTGTCGAATGTACATGCGTTCCTACAGCCCGAATGGGAAGACGTACTAGCTCCAGGACACCTCCGAGATGACTGGAGACTTTTCGTGGATGCTCTAGGTATCTCTGGAGGCACAGGAGGAACTAAGGTTTAAGGTAAGGTAAAAGGTAATTTAAGATTAACGATGAATAGAAACGTGTCTGGAATTTGCATGTATAAACAACGATTTTGGCGAAAGTTGGAGAAAAAAATGTCGTAAGTTGACCTATTTACACCGAATGTAAATATAAAATCAGAATTTTGGGGCAAAAACTGTAAGTAAGGAGTGACTTGGTCCTATAGAAACTTTAATTTTTTGTCACAATTCTTTAAGAGCGGCCCTTGAAACACAAGGGCTGTTGAATATGGATCAGAAGTATTGTTAAAGAACGTTAAGACTTTGGCGTAAAGGGTTAGTCTTGAGGAAAGGGCAACCCCCCTAATGTGCCGGAAAAATTTGCTCGTTTTAAGTTTGGCATTGCTCTCTACTTCCAGTTGGAAAAAACTTGTTTTTTATTAAACGTCTTTATGAATTCCCCTAATTTGTGTTTTTTCTTCTGTACCGATTGAACTATCTTGAAGTGATGATGCTCATATTGTTTTAATTGTCACGTGTTTTGTTGTAAGTTTTATTTTATATTTATCTGTGTTTTGCTAATGATGATTCTTCAATATAGAGCCAAAATATTCATTTAGTAAAAATTTCGCTGTCTTAAAATAATTTTTTTGTCAAACATTTGCCTTTTACATATATAGATAATATCAGATAACTCGAAGGTAAAATGTAAAATAGTGTCCTTTCATAGGGCTAATTTAGATCATATACATATAAATTACATACATGTAGATACATATATAGATTATATGAGGTAATTTTAATGTAAAATGCCAAATCGTTGTCTTTCATAGGGCTCAGGTCCTAGCATTTTTCTTGCCAATTAAGGTGATTATATCCATTAAATATCTCAAAAGTTTACCCATAGTTTCTCCAGTAAATTGCTTATAATGTCGAATTTTAGATCAAACAATTTTTGTGGTAATTTCTTTTTTGCCCAGTTGGTTCCAGTTCAAGGGGGAAAAGGCAAAGTTGTATAAATGTTGCTACCATTGTCTGACCCTCCCTTTCCTTCCTAAATGAAACATTTAAAGCCTTCGAGAGAACTATAAGTATTCCCTGTTAGCATATAGGAATCTGCCCAATTTCTGAATGATGAGTTTAAACTACATCCAGAAAAATAAAATTGCTACCCCTCGTCTCAGGAAGAGGGTGAAATCCCTTCTCTTGATTGACATAGTTGTGGAAAAGGTTAATTTTTCATTTTCCTAATGGTAGGCTATTGCTTAAATTTCATCAGAAAAATCATACCAACACTTTTTAGCCTTTTTGTTGGATTTTTTTTACCCACTTCTTGTAGCCCTTGTTTCATCACGCTCTGTTTGAATGTGAAATTACGTCCAATTTTGGCTATTTCGTTAGTGAATGAACGCTTCATTTTCAGTTTTGCGAAAAAAACCTTTTTTTTTAGTGAATCATAATAAAAGTCGGCAATCTCTTTAAAGTAAAAACAAACTATTCTTGCATAGAAGATTCGAAAACCCCCAAATCACTCCCTAACTTTATGGTATAACTTAGCATATGCTTTTAAAGAGTATAGTTAGTATCTAGTGCGCCTTCATACTTTGGAACAAATAGTGGGGGAACTTAGAGAATGAGCGACTTTTGATAGATACAAGTGTGATAAAGTAGAGATAGGAAAGATTTGACCAAAGTTGAAATGCTTGACATACTTTACAAAATTTATGCTTTTTTAATTCCTTTTATAATTTCTGTTTCTTCTCAACAGTAAAAAAAAAAATGGCTTAAAACTTTCAGTTAAACAAAGTTAAATACTTTACGTTAATAAAGAACAAGTCTATTGTTTGAATTAAGAGCACCAAACAAGTTATTTCATTGTTTTTAACTAAAACCAGTACATACACTTGTAGGTACAAACTTTGAATTGAAATTCTGAATAATGTGAACTTGATGATACGTTACTTGTTTATACTCGATAGAGAACTAGTTTTGGACCACAAGAATTCTCTTGAAGTTGTGCACGTTCCGCGGATGAAGGATGACAGATTGCTGAAGATTGTCCTTCTTGGCCAACCGTCATGGGCTAAACGGAAAGCAGGTCGTCCGAGGTTGGAGTGGAAGGATGTCATGAGGAAAGACTTAAGGGAAATGGGAACTTCAAAG
Organism: Artemia sp. Qi Xiang Cuo; assembly: GCF_049724085.1. NCBI lineage: Eukaryota > Metazoa > Arthropoda > Branchiopoda > Anostraca > Artemiidae > Artemia > Artemia sp. Qi Xiang Cuo. The sequence goes on from NC_142805.1 coordinate 14,676,490, forward strand.
GAGGATGTAAAGAGGGAGGCTTTGAATAGATTGGGACGGAAGAGGAGCGTGCATAGATGTTTTGGTCTCAGGTGGCTTGGTGCTGCGGTGAGTTGTTAGTAGTAGTAGTAATTCTCTTGGGGGAGCTTCAATCCCTAGACTTTGCTCTGGATAAACCCTGTCGGCCTTAATTGCAAGGTATAAATGGGGATAAACCTAGATCTTCTCCCTCTTTTAAGTGAACGATGACTCATGATTTCAGATATTAACGAAATTAGTACCCTACTGGTAAGTGTCCAAACATCCCCTTAGTATATGTTCTCTCTTTCTAGAACGTATTTAACAGCTTCGCCAGCACTCTCCAGCACTTATTTGTATGCCTACAGAACCAATAGAATAAAATACCAGCTGCAGTCAATTTGTAAATGTAAAATAACCCTTCATTATAGAAACTTTTACCATAAATGTTTTATCTTTTCTTTGGTCATTCTGGATTAAGTTACAATCATATAGCACAAAGGTAATAGAAAAGCATCATTAGCAAGACCAAAGCTTGGAAATGTTTCTTTTTGAAAAATCTTCTTAACCGATAATAGTTAGTTTTCATAGTTTCATCAATCTGTTTTTCAAGTAAAAGTAGCGTAAATAAGAGGGGAATTGTATCGATGGTCCAGATTTTGGAGCAAAAGTAGCACAAACAAGCAGAAAATTGGCTCAACCACCCATAATACCAATTACCTTGCTTAACAGCAGCGATACCAAAGAGATCCAGTTTTTCCATATTTCATCAGATGAGTCAAATACGCAGTCAGTTTCTCTTAACTGTTCCAGGCAATTGGAAATCCCTAAAACCAAAATAATTAATGAATAACAAAGGAAAAAAGGAGAACAAAACCTATATTTATTAAGCTCGGTTTTTATATTGACAGACAGAAATAAAGATGGTCTTATTGTAAATGGATTATATTTTTTGGCCTACTCCAAAAGAACATATTGTAAATCTAGTTTCTAGAAAAAGTTTACAGCTTTCCAATGAAAAAATTTAAAGGAAAATAACAATTTTTAAACATATCTCATTATAGGAAGCACTCATTGCTAATGCGCTGTAAGGTAAAGAGTGAAATGGGCATAATATATTTTTTTTTTCTTTTCAACAAGGCACTGAAAAGGCTAATTCGATTCGAAACTGAAAGTTCTAGTGTCCTTTTCAAGTGTCAAAAGCGATTGGAGGCCAACCCACCACCAGCCCACGCAACTTCTTCCAAAAATACATCCGATCAAAATTTTGCGATAACCATTTTGTTCATCGTTGAAAGGTCCAGTAACATTGCTTTTGGGGATAAACTAATCTCCTATAGCCCTATGTGGATTCAGGTTTCAAAAGAGTATTTCCCTTGAATGGCTATAGGTATTAAGTTGGAACTTTCAGAGAATGTCGAGGGGATGCTCAGTTGACCTAAAGACGATATGTGCACGCTACTGCTACTACTACCACTGTTGTTACAGATACTATTCTTATTGCGACTACCGCTAAAGCCAACGATAGTAAGGTGAAAATTTCAGAAAATGTTAAAGGGAAACTTGAACTAAATTAAAACAAATATGTGCATACAGGTTGTCAAATTTCTAAGGAACAGCTTAGAGTTTTAAGTTGAAAATTATGGGCATGTTAAAGGGGATGTTCAACTGGATTATTCAACTAATCAAAACACACTACATGCATGCAGGTCGTCGAAAGGATGTATCAGCAATGTAACAGGAACTAAGCATTAACTTGAAACTTCCAGCGTATTTTGAGGGGGATGTTGAAAAAGAAACAAGATAAGCTATGTACACACAGCTACTAATTGTACTCCTACTCAATGTTATTACTACCACAGCTAAGAGTGTTAAAGTGAAACTTTCAGGGAATGTATAAGAGGCTACTGAACAAAACCGAAACGGAATATTAGTTTATGGATCGTCAAAAGGGACGTCTTACACTATAAAGTTGAAACTTTCAGGGCATTTAGAGGCAAATGTTGAACTAATAAAAAGGTATTATCGGCATGTTGCCACCATTGCTACTATTACTACTGCAGCAAATATTACTAATACTTTGAGGGTATTAGGGTAAAACTTCCAGGGAATATTTAGGTGGATGTTCCACTAAATCAAAACACACAATGTCCACAAATGTTCATTTATGTTGCCAAAAGAGTGTGTGAGCAATTTCTCAGGAATGGCTTAAAGTATTAAGATGAGACTTTCAGGGCTGAGAACACATTGGGAACTAAGCTCCAGCGTATTTCCCCAACTTTATTTACGTGTTTGTATTGAATTACATTAAAACATAAAACGGACAGAAATCACTACGTATATGATGGGGGTTACCCCCTACCATACGCCCCCGCTTTTTACACTAAAGTTTCTTAGTACTTTAAAAAACAGCTTTTTATTATTCTAATTAAACGACCCTTGTGTTTCAGGAGTCTTTGTTAAAGAATTGAGACAAAATTAAAAATTTAGCGTATAGAGCGAGGTGATAAGGAGGAGGAACCCCCTTCTTATACGTAAGTAGTATCCCCTCAAGAACTTGTTGTGAGGGCCCTATCCCGCCGTCCAAAAAGTGGGGTAGCAAAGTAGCAATGCTACTTGGCAGTTTTCAAATTTGTTGGCAGATTTTGTTTGAAAATACCATTTTTACATACAAAAAAATAATTTTTGCTCAAAGAATAGCTATCAAAACACAAGTTGTGCTGTTAGGTTAGTTTAAGTCATGTTACAATCAACCCCCCACCCTTAATGTGCAAATATACAGCCCAAATTTGTTTCTAAAGTATTATATTTTCATCATGTTTTGATATTTTTCATTTGGATTAACCTAACTTCACTTCTCAAGTATTGGTGGTATTATACATAAGTACGAATGAAGGGAGTTGATCTTTTTTGCCATGAATCTCCACCATTTAAAAGTTTGTTGAATTTTGCTTCAAGAAATACATAAAAATCAAGTACTTTCCTTTTTTCTATGAGAATTTTATTTTGCATATAACCATTCATCTTCTTCAAATGTATTTCCCTTCTCCTCCTCCCCTCCTCAGTGCTACTCTAGTGCCCTCCCCCCTGAAATATTTTTGGCGGGTGTCCATGCTTGATTGATTGGTTCAACTGCAGTCTAGGATCTTTTTACGGTCTACGAAAGTTATTAAGTAAACGAAATTTTACGGAATAGATCTTCTGCTCAAATTAGGGTGTTGGAAATTTTATTTAAATACCTAGGCCTATCTCCACAGCTTTTAATGCTTGAACAATTATTAACCCTGTATGTAGGCTAATCCTAAGATAAAAACAAAAGAACTGAAAAAATTATGGTAGAATTGGATTTGCCATTTCAAGCTTTTCCTAAATATAATATTCTTACTGTAAAAATTGCAGCCCCTCCCCTCTGCCCTTCTTAATGAGAAAAAATTAAGCTATTGATTATATTCAAATTCGGGGAATAGTAGATAAAAACGGAAGCGACCCCAAAACATGATTCATAAAAATTTGCATATTATAGCCAAAAGTAAAAATTCGATAATTATTTCCAGACTGATTTCCTGCAAAGTTTTATATTATTTTCAGCCTTATTTTTTTTACAAACGGTTGGTCTTTATTTCTTACTTTGCTACCAGATATCTGTGTATGAAGATTTATCAAACAGTTAGTGGTAATGAACTGTAAGTAACTCGACAGTAGAAGGGGAGGTGCTACTCCCACGAGAACACATGTGCTGCCACCTACAACTTTTTTAACACCAAATATGGGCATAGCCTCCCTAGGGAGAACACGTGGTTGATGGGGTCAATGACCTTTTTCTCCATGGTCTCTTTCTCCAGGTGTGTTTTTGGCACGCTCTCAGCGAATGTTATGATCCAGAATTAGGAGATAGATTGTTTCCGGGGAAGCTAATTAATGTCTGACAGATGACGTCAAGTTAATTAATGTCTTTGGAGTTCGACCAGAATTGTTTCCGAGGCAAAGTTTAGATCACACATGACAGATGATGTCATGATTGATTGATTGACATGAAAGGGGAATTAATTTGTTGTTTCTAAAGAGAATTGATTTGACACGAAAGTGAATTAATTTGTTGTTTCTAAAGAGAACTGTCTCCGAGCGAAGGTTTAGATCTTAGCGATGAAGAGATTGATTCACGAAAGGGTTTACAAATAATTTGAAATGTATCAGCGCAGAGATGCCAAACAAAAGGAACACGCTGAAATTACGTTTAGGAATTATTTGGGCGAAACCGTTCTAGTCATTTTATGCAATTATTTCGGCGAAACAGTTAGAGACATTTTAAAAGTTGATTTAAAAGATGATTTTAGAAGAGGATTTGAGGGTGAAACTCTGTGGTCCTTATAATACACAAGTTCCATTTGAACAGTGTTGTGAGGTCCTCTACCCCAACCCCAAAGGGTTCCAATCCCCCCCACCCCAACCCCGAAGGAAGCCCCTGGTACTCAAAGGTCCCCCAACCCAAAAGGCTTCCAATCCCCCTACCCCAACCCCAAAGGGTTCCAATCCCCCCACCCCAACCCCTAAGGGTTCCGATCCCCCTACCCCAACCCTGAAGGAAGCCCCCGGTCCTCAAGGGTCCCCCCAAGCTCCCAAAGGGCCCCCGAACCCCCAAAGGCCCTCCCCCGGTCCCCAAAGATCCACCGGGCTCCCAAAGGACCAATCGGCACTCAAGGCCCCCCCAGACCCCCAAAGGCCCTCACCGGACCCCCGAAGGAAGCCCCCGGTCCTCAAAGGTCCCCCAAGCTCTCAAAGGGCCCCCAGACCCCAAAGGCCCTCCCCAGTCCCCAAAGGTCCACCGGGCTCCCAAAAGACCATTCGGCCCTCAAAGGGCCCCCAGACCCCCAAAGGCCCTCCCCGGGGCCCCCAAAGGCCCTCCACCGGTCCCCAAAGGTCCCCCGGACTCCCAAAGGACCACCTGGCCCTCAAGGGCCCCCGGATCCCCAAACAACCTCCCCGGGCCCCCCAAAGAGCCCCCGCTCCATTTTTTTAATACTTTTTATGGCTTTATTATATCTTTTCAGAACAAGTTCCTTTCATAATGTCATTCCTAAACCCATTTTCCAACTTGAAGTACCAATCCTTTCACCCACAACTATACTTTACAGATTTGGATACCTCAACACCAAGAAATATTTTTCAAAAGTCATTTCAGAGCAAGTTCCTTTCTTAATTTCCCTCCTAAACCCATTTTCCAACTTGAAGTACCCATCCTTTTCACACACAACCTTACTTTACAGCTCTTGAGGGCCACAACACCAAGCAATACTTTTTAATGCATTTCACAACAAGTTCTTTTCTTAATGTCCCTCCTAAACCCATTTTACAAGTTGAAGTACCCATAGTATTCACACACAACTTTACTTTAAAGCTTTTTGGATACCTCAACACCAAGCAATACTTTTCAAAAGGCATTTCAGAACAAGTTATTTTCTCAATGTCCCTTCTAAACCTATTTTCCAACTTGAAGTACTTATCTTTTTCACACACAACTTTACTTTACAGTCTTTTGCATACCACAACACCAAGAAATACTTTTCAAAAGACATTTCAGAACAAGTTTTTTCTTAATGTTCCATTCTAAACCCATTTTCCAAGTTGAAGTACCCATCCTTTTCACCTACAACTTTACTTTACAGCTTTTTGGATATCTCAACACCAAGCAATACTTTTCAAAAGACATTTCAGAGCAAGTTCCTTTCTTAATGTCCCTTCTAAAACCATTTTACAAGTTGAAGTTCCCATCCTTTTCACCCACAACTATACTTTACAACTTTTTGAATGCCCCAACTCCAAGCAATACTTTTCAAAAGGCATTCCACAACCAGTTATTTTCTTAATGTCCCTTCCAAACCTATTTTCCAACTTGAAGTACCCATCCTTCTCACCCACAACTTTACTTTACAGTTTTTGAATGCCCCAACACCTAGCAATACTTTTCAAAAGGCATTTCAGAACCAGTTCCTCTCTTAATGTCCCTCCTAAACCCATTTTACAAGTTGAAGTTCCCATCCTTTTCACCCACAACTTTACTTTACTGCTTCTTGAATGCTCCAACACCCACCAAAACTTTTTAATGGCATTTCAGAACAGGTTCTTTACGTAATATCCCTCCTAACCCCATTTTACAAGTTGAAGTACCCATCCTTTTCAACCCACAACTTTACTTTACAGCTTTTGAATGCCCCAACACCTAGCAATACTTTTCAAAAGGCATTTCAGAACAAGTTCCTTTCTTAATGTCCCTGCTAAACCTTTTTACAAATTGAAGTTCCCATCCTTTTCACACACAACATTACTTTACTGCTTCTTGAATGCTCCAACACCCAGCAATACTTTTCAATGGCATTTCAGAACAGGTTCTTTACGTAATGTCCTCCCTAAACCCATTTAACAAGTTGAAGTACCCATCCCTTTCACCCACAACATTACTTTACAGCTTTTTGGATACCCCAACTCCAAGCAATACATTTCAATGCATTTCACAACAAGTTCTTTTCCTAATGTCCCTCCTAAACCCATTTTACAAGTTGAAGTACCCACCCTTTTCAACCCACAACTTTACTTTACAGCTTTTGAATGCCCCAACACCAAGCAATACTTTTCAAAAGGCCTTTCAGAACCAGTTCCTTTCTTAATGTCCCTCCTAAACCCATTTTACAAGTTGAAGTACCCATCCTTCTCACCCACAACATTACTTTACAGCTCTTGAAGGCCACAACACCAAGCAATACTTTTCAATGCATTTCACAACAAGTTCTTTTCTTAATGTCCCTCCTAAACCCATTTTACAAGTTGAAGCACCCATCCATTTCACACACAACATTACTTTACAGCTTTTTGAATGCCCCAACACCAAGCAATAATTTTCAAAGGGCATTTCAGAACAAGTTATTTTCTTAATGTCCCTCCTAAACCTATTTTACAACTTGAAGTACCCATCCTTCTCACCCACAACTTTACATTACAGCTTTTTGGATACCTCAACACCAAGAAATACTTTTCAAAAGACATTTCAGAACAAGTTCCTTTCTTAATATCACTCCTAACCCCATTTTACAAATTGAAGTACCCATCCTTTTCACCCACAACTTTACATTACAGCTTTTTGGATACCTCAACACCAAGCAATACTTTTCAAATGGCATTTCAGAACAAGTTATTTTCTTAATGTCTCTCCTAAACCCATTTTACAAGTTGAAGAACCCATACTTTTCACCCACAACTTTTACTATACTCTTTCTTGAATGCTCCAACACCAAGCAATACTTCTCAAAGGGCATTTCACAACAAGTTTCTTTCTTAATGTCACTTCTAAACCTATTTTCCAACTTGAAGTACCCATCCTTCTCACCCAAAACTTTACATTACAGCTTTTTGTATACATCAACACCAAGCAATACTTTTCAAAAGGCATTTCAGAGCAAGTTATTTTCTTAATATCCCTTATAACCCCATTTTACAAGTTGAAGTTCCCATCCTTTTCACCCACAACTTTACTTTGCAGCTTTTTGGTTGCCTCATCACCAAGCAATACTTTTCAAAAGGCATTTCAGAACAAGTTATTTTCTTAATGTCCCTCCTAAGCCCATTTTACAAGTTGAAGTACCCATCCTTTTCACCCACAACTTTACTATACTCCTTCTTGAATGCTCCAACACCCAACAAAACTTTTCAAAGGCATTTCACAACAAGTTCTTTTCCTAATGTCCCTCCTAAACCCATTTTACAAGTTGAAGTACCCATCCTTTTCAACCCACATCATTACTTTACAGCTCTTGAATGCCACAACACCAAGCAATACTTTTCAAAGGCATTTCAGAACCAGTTCTTTTCTTAATGTCCCTCCTAAACCCATTTTACAAGTTGAAGTACCCACCCTTTTCAACCCACAACTTTACTTTACAGCTTTTGAATGCTCCAACACCCAGCAATACTTTTCAAATGGCATTTCAGAACAAGTTATTTTCTTAATGTCCTTCCTAAACCCATTTTACAAGTTGAAGTTCCCATCCTTTTCACTCACAACTTTACTTTACAGCTTTTTTGAATACCCCAACACCAAGCAATACTTTTCAAAAGGCATTTCACAACCAGTTCCTTTCTTAATGTCCCTCCTAAGCCCATTTTACAAATTGAAGTACCCATCCTGTTCACACACAACATTACTTTACAGCTCTTGAAGGCCACAACACCAAGCTATACTTTTCAATGCATTTCACAACAAGTTCTTTTCTTAATGACCTTCCTAAACCCATTTTACAAATTGAAGTACCAATCCTTTTCAACCCACAACTTTAAAAGCTTTTGAATGCCCCAACACATAGCAATACTTTTCAAATGGCATTTCAGAACAAGATATTTTCTTAATGTCCCTCCTAAACCCATTTTACAAGTTGAGGTACCCACCCTTTTCACCCTCAACTTTACTATACTGCCTTTTTGAATGCTCCAACACCAAGCAATACTTTTCAAATGGCATTTCAGAACAAGTTTTTTTCTTAATACTCCTAAACCCATTTTACAAGTTGAAGTTCCCATCCTTTTCACCCACAACTTTACTTTACAGCTTTTTGAATGCCCCAACACCAAGCAATACTTTTCAAATACATTTCAGAACAAGTTTTTTTCATAATGTCAATCCTACACCCATTTTACAAGTTGAAGTGCCCATCCTTTTCACCCACAACTTTACTTTACAGCTTTTTGAATGCCCAACATCAAGCAATACTTTTCAAAGGCATTTCAGAACTAGTTTGTTTCTTAATGTCCCTCCTAAACCCATTTTACAAGTTGAAGTAACCATACTTTACACCCAAAACCTTACTTTACAGCTTTTTGAATGCTCCAACACCAAGCAATACTTTTCAAAAGACATTTCACAACAAGTTCCTTTCTTAATATCACTCCTAAGCCCATTTTACTCATCCTTTTAACCCACAATTTTACTTTACAGCTTTTGATTGCACCAAAACCAAGCAATACTTTTCAAACGCATTTCAGAAAAAGTTCTTTTCTTAATTTCCCACCTAAACCCATTTTACAAGTTGAAGTACTCATCCCTTTCACTATAACTTTACTTTACTACTTTTATGAATTCTCCAACACCAGGCAATACTTCTCAAATGACATATCAGGAACTAATTTTCACATTGATGTGAAAGAAAGTTCACGTTCTTTTCTTAACTATCCATCTGAAAAGAAATAAGTTACAGATCAGTTCTATTTTTCAAGAAAATATAAAAATTTTCCACTTCAGTTCAGATTTTTCTCAAAGAGATGGAAAAATTTAAAATTACTGTTCTAAATTTTTCTTAGAAGATAAAAAAAGTTACACGTTGATCATGAAAAGTTAACTCAAGTCTGAATTTTATTAAAGAACTTACAGTTCAATTCTAATTTCTCCAGAGAAAAATAAAAATCTTCCTCTGCAGTTCATAATTTCACAAAGACACAAAGAAATTTAAATTTCTCCTCTGAATTTTTGTAGAGAAAAGAAAAAGTTATAGTTCAATTCAAATTTTTTTTTCAAAGAAAATGAAAAATCTCCAACTTTTTAATAAACATTCTAGGTGCTTAACATGCTAACGTTCCCTAAGATAATAGAAATATAACAAAGTAATGCATAAAATATTTTTATTGAAGTAACAACATAAAAATATGTTACATACATTATTTTACATTATTAACATCATTGAACAACATTGAACATTCTAAATCTGTTTCATAAAATAATTAATCGAGTTATCTCTCTCTTGACACTAGAGTTACTCGCTTCTCTTAGTTCATAACCTCTAGAATAATCATTCATCCATTTTGAGTCATATGCAATTTCCACTGGGAATGTCACCTACTGATTCAATACACGTTTCATCATAGGTATTATTTGATTCATTGACTTTATGATCAATAGCAGTAATAATGCTCACTTGTGCTTCATTTTCCAATCAATTTGTCATTATATTCATTAGTAATATTGTCTGTCAACACTCTTTTTATTTTAACAGCAATTTCACTGTCTATTATCTCATTACTTTTACAGAGGCAGCAGTTTTTGCACGTTGACAAGATATAATTTATAATGTTGGTGCAGCAGTAGGCCCTTCTTTTCCTTACTGATTTCATTCGAATGTTAACACCGGAAAGATGACAATAAGATCTATCAACAGCTAACATGTTACCAGAACCATTAGCTAGAAGTTGCCCATCTTCATCAACTATTATTTTTATGTTGGCATTCTCTTTGAGCACTAATTTCTCTGGAAATGATACTTTCACATATCCACTCTTGAACGATGAAAATTCTTGACTACTCTAAAGGAATTTAACTCCTCATTGTCATGACAACGTAGGCACACATTATCAATAAGATCTTCACTACTACTTGTCCCATAGTTCAAATATATCTCTTTGTCAGCATTAAAGGCAACAATGACTTTATCATGTGCACACACTTTCTTCAAATAATTCATTTTAACGTCTTTTTTAAAAATATGTTTAGGTGTTTATCCCTCCAATGGTAAAAAATGACTGATTTAAAGCACGTAATAAACTCGATAGTCTCGATAACCTACCATGGAGTACCACTGGGAAAGCCGCTCCCATTATATAAGCCGCAATACAGCAAGCTTCCTACACCCGCACGCATGCTTAGTGAGAGAAAACTACAAAGTCGACCTGGGGGGGATTTTTCAGCGAGTATGGTTAGGTTAGGTTAGACTAGATTAAGTTAAGTTAGATAAAGTCAGGTTAGGTAAGTTAGGTTAGGTTAGCTAAGTTAGGCTAGTTTAGTTAGTAATCATCTCTCCAGATTTAAGTTGGGTTAGGATAGAGTAAGTGCGTTGCGTTTAAGTTAGGTTAGGTTAGGCTAGCAGAATTACGCACACGTATGACTGCTAACCTAACCTAACTTCACCGCCCAAAACGTCATATAGCCTAACCTAACCTAACTTAACACTGGAAATCTGGTTACTAGCTAACCTAGCCTAACCTAACTTACCTAACCTATCCTAATTTACCTAACCTGACTTTACCTAACTTAATCTAGTCTAACCTAACCTAACCATACTCGCCGGAAAATCCCCCCAGGTCGACTTTGTATTTTTCTCTCACTAAGCATGCTTGCGGGTGTAGCAAACGTACTCTATGGTTGCTCTTATAATGGGAGTGGCTTTCCCAGTGGTACTCCATGGAAGGTTATCGAGACTATCGAGTTTATTACGTGCGTTAAATCAGTCATTTTTTACCATTGGAGGGATAAACACCTAAACATATTTTTAAAAAAGACGTGAAAATGAATTATTCGAAGAAAGTGTGTGCACATGATAAAGTCAATGTTGCCTTGAATGCTGACAAAGAGTTATATTTGAACTATGGGACAAGTAGTGGTGGTGATCTTATTGGGAATGTGTGCCTACGTTGTGATGACAGTGAGGAGTTAAATTCCTTTGGAGTAGTCAAGAATTTTCATCGTTCAAAAGGTGGATATGTGAAAGTATCATTTCCAGAGAAGTTAGTGCTCAAAGAGAATGCCAACTTAAAAATAATAGTTGATGAAGATGGACAACTTCTAGCTAATGGTTCTGGTAACATGTTAGCTGTTGATAGATCTTATTGTCATCTTTCCGGTGTTAGCATTCGAATGAAATCAGTAAAGAAAAGAAGGGCCTACTGCTGCACCAACATTATAAATCATATCTTATCAACGTGCCAGAACTGTTGCCTCTGTAAAAATCATGTGATAATAGATAGTAGTAATTGTCGGTAAAATAAAAAGAGCATTGGCAGACAATATTACTAAGGAATATAATGACAATTTGATTGGAAAATGAAGCACAAGTGAACATTATTACTACTATTGATCATATAGTCAATGAATCAAATAATACCTATGATGAAACGTGTATTGAATCAGTAGGTGACATTCCCAGTGGAAATTGTATATGACTCAAAATGGATGAATGATTATTCTAGTGGTTATGAACTAAGAGAAGCGAGTAACTCTAGTATCAAGAGAGAGAGAACTCGATAAATTATTTTATGGAACAGATTCAGAATGTTCAATGCTGTTCAATGATGTTAATAATGTAAAATAATGTCTGTAACATATTTTTATGTTGTTACTTCAATAAAAATATTTTATGCATTACTTTGTTATATTTCTATTATCTTAGGAAACATTAGCATGTTAAGCGCTTAAAATGTTTATTAAAAAGTTGGATATTTTTTATTTTCTTTGAAAAAAAAATACAATTGAACAATAACTTTTTCTTTTCACTACGAAAATTCAGAAGAGAAATTTAAATTTCTTTGTGTTTTTGTGAAATTAATAACTGAAGAGGAAGATTTTTATTTTTCTCTGGAGAAATTAGAATTGAACTGTAAGTTCCTTAATAAAATTCAGACTTGAGTTAACTTTTCATGATCAACGTGTAACTTTTTATATCTTCTAAGAAAATGTGTATCTTCTAAGAAAAATTTAGAACAGTAATTTTAAATTTTTCCATCTCTTTGAGAAAAATCTGAACTGAAGTGGAAAATTTTTATTTTTTCTTGAAAAATAGAATTGATCGGTAACTTATTTCTTTTCATAGGGATAGTTAGGAAAAGAACTTGAACTTTTCTTCACATCAATGAGAAAATTAGCTCCTGAAATGTCATTTGAGAAGTATTGCATGGTGTTGGAGCATTCAAAAAAGTAGTATACTAAAGTTATGGTGAAAGGGATGAGTACTTCAACTTGTAAAATGGGTTTAGGAGGAACATTAAGAAAAGAACTTGTTCTGAAATGCCTTTTGAAAAGTATTGCTTGGTGTTGGAGCATTCAAAAGCTGTAAAGTAAAATTTTGGGTTAAAAGGATGAGTACTTCAACTTGTAAAATGGGCTTAGGAGTGATATTAAGAAATGAAATTGTTCTGAAATGTCTTTTGAAAAGTATTGCTTGGTGTTGGAGCATTCAAAAAGCTGTAAAGTAAGGTTGTGGGTGTAAAGGATGGGTACTTCAACATGTAAAATGGGTTTAGGAGGGACATTAAGAAACAAACTTGTTCTGAAATGCCATTTGAAAAGTATTGCTTGATGTTGGGCATTCAAAAAACTGTAAAGTAAAGTTGTGGGTGAAAAGGATGGACACTTCCACTTGTAAAATGGATGTAGGATGGACATTATGAAAAAAACTTGTTCTGAAATGTATTTGAAAAGTATTGCTTGGTGTTGGGGCATTCAAAAAGCTGTAAAATAAAGTTGGGGGTGAAAAGGATGGGTACTTCAACTTGTAAAATGGGTTTAGGAAGGACATGAAGAAAATAACTTGTTCTGAAATGCCTTTTGAAAAGTATTGCTTGGTGTTGGAGCATTCAAAAAGGCAGTATAGTAGAGTTGAGGGTGAAAAGGGTGGGTACCTCAACTTGTAAAATGGGTTTAGGAGGGACATTAAGAAAATAACTTGTTCTGAAATGCCATTTGAAAAGTATTGCTATGTGTTGGGGCATTCAAAATCTTTAAATTAAAGTTGTTGGTTGAAAAGGATGGGTACTTCAACTTGTAAAATGGGTTTAGGAGGGACATTAAGAAAAGAACTTGTTGTGAAATGCATTGAAAAGTATAGCTTGGTGTTGTGGCCTTCAAGAGCTGTAAAGTAATGTTGTGTGTGAACAGGATGGGTACTTCAATTTGTAAAATGGGCTTAGGAGGGACATTAAGAAAGGAACTGGTTGTGAAATGCCTTTTGAAAAGTATTGCTTGGTGTTGGGGTATTCAAAAAAGCTGTAAAGTTGTGGGTGAAAAGGATGGGAACTTCAACTTGTAAAATGGGTTTAGGAAGGACATTAAGAAAATAACTTGTTCTGAAATGCCATTTGAAAGGTATTGCTAGGTGTTGGAGCATTCAAGAGCTGTAAAGTAAAGTTGTGGGTTGAAAAGGGTGGGTACTTCAACTTGTAAAACGGGCTTAGGAGGGACATTAAGAAAAGAACTGGTTCTGAAATGCCTTTGAAAAGTATTGCTTGGTGTTGTGGCATTCAAGAGCTGTAAAGTAATGATGTGGGTTGAAAAGGATGGGTACTTCAACTTGTAAAATGGGTTTAGGAGGGACATTAGGAAAAGAACTTGTTGTGAAATGCCTTTGAAAAGATTTGTTGGGTGGTGGAGCATTCAAAAAGGAGTATAGTAAAGTTGTGGGTGAAAAGGATGGGTACTTCAACTTGTAAAATGGGCTTAGGAGGGACATTAAGAAAATAACTTGTTCTGAAATGCCTTTTGAAAAGTATTGCTTGGTGATGGGGTATACAAAAAGCTGTAATGTAAAGTTGTGGGTGAAAAGGATGGGTACTTCAACTTGTAAAATGGGTTTAGGAGTGACATTAAGAAAATAACTTGTTCTGAAATGCCTTTTGAAAAGTATTTCTTGGTGTTGAGGTATTCAAAAAGCTGTAATGTAATGTTGTGGGTGAGAAGTATGGGTACTTCAAGTTGGAAAATAGGTTTAGAAGGGACATTAAGAAAGAAGCTTGTTGTGAAATGCCCTTTGAGAAGTATTGCTTGGTGTTGGAGCATTCAAGAAAGTGTATAGTAAAGTTGTGGGTGTAAAGTATGGGTTCTTCAACTTGTAAAATGGGTTTAGGAGGGACATTAAGAAAAGAACTTGATCTGAAATGCCATTTGAAAAGTATTTCTTGGTGTTGAGGTATCCAAAAAGCTGTAATGTAAAGTTGTGGGTGAAAAGGATGGGTACTTCAATTTGTAATATGGGGTTAGGAGTGAGATTAAGAAAGGAACTTGTTCTGAAATGTCTTTTGAAAAGTATTTCTTGGTGTTGAGGTATCCAAAAAGCTGTAATGTAAAGTTGTGGGTGAGAAGGATGGGTACTTCAAGTTGGAAAATAGGTTTAGAACGGACATTGAGAAAATAACTTGTTCTGAAATGCCCTTTGAAAAGTATTGCTTGGTGTTGGGGCATTCAAAAAGCTGTAAAGTAAAGTTGTGTGTGAAAAGTATGGGTACTTCAACTTGTAAAATGGGTTTAGGAGGGACATTAAGAAAAGAACTTGTTGTGAAATGCATTGAAAAGTATTTCTTGGTGTTGTGGCCTTCAATAGCTGTAAAGTAATGTTGTGTGTGAAAAGGATGGGTACTTCAACTTGTAAAATGGGTTTGGGAGGGACATTAAGAAAGGAACTGGTTCTGAAATGCCTTTTGAAAAGTATTGCTTGGTGTTGGGGCATTCAAAAGCTGTAAAGTAAAGTTGTGGGTTGAAAAGGGTGGGTACTTCAACTTGTAAAATGGGTTTAGGAGGGACATTAGGAAAAGAACTTGTTGTGAAATGCATTGAAATGTATTGCTTGGAGTTGGGGCATTCAAGAGCTGTAAAGTAATGTTGTGGGTGAAAAGGATGGGTACTTCAACTTGTAAAATGGGTTTAGGGAGGACATTACGTAAAGAACCTGTTCTGAAATGCCATTGAAAAGTATTGCTGGGTGTTGGAGCATTCAAGAAGCAGTAAAGTAATGTTGTGGGTGAAAAGGATGGGAACTTCAATTTGTAAAAAGGTTTAGGAGGGACATTAAGAGAGGAACTAGTTCTGAAATGCCTTTTGAAAAGTATTGCTTGGTGTTGGGGCATTCAAAAGCTGTAAAGTAAAGTTGTGGGTGAAAAGGATGGGAACTTCAACTTGTAAAATGGGTTTAGAAGGGACATTAAGAAAGGAACTGGTTCTGAAATGCCTTTTGAAAAGTATTGCTAGGTGTTGGGGCATTCAAAACATGTAAAGTAAAGTTGTGGGTTGAAAAGGATGGGCACTTCAACTTGTAAAATGGGTTTAGGAGGGACATTACGTGAAGAATCTGTTCTGAAATGCCATTGAAAAGTATTGCTGGGTGTTGGAGCATTCAAGAAACAGTAAAGTAAAGTTGTGAGTGAAAAGGATGGGAACTTCAACTTGTAAAATGGGTTTAGGAGGGACATTAAGAGAGGAACTGGTTCTGAAATGCCTTTTGAAAAGTATTGCTAGGTGTTGGGGCATTCAAAAACTGTAAAGTAAAGTTGTGGGTTAGAAGGACGGGTACTTCAAGTTGGAAAATAGGTTTGGAAGGGACATTAAGAAAATAACTTGTTCTGAAATGCCTTTTGAAAAGTATTGCTTGGAGTTGGGGCATTAAAAAGCTGTAAAGTAAAGTTGTAGGTGAAAAGGATGGGTACTTCAACTTGGAAAATGGGTTTAGAATGGAACATTAAGAAAAAAACTTGTTCTGAAATGTCTTTGAAAAGTATTTCTTGGTGTTGTGGTATGCAAAAGACTGTAAAGTAAAGTTGTGTGTGAAAAGGATAAGTACTTCAACTTGTAAAATGGGTTAAGAAGGGACATTCAGAAAATAACTTGTTCTGAAATGCCCTTTGAAAAGTATTGCTTGGTGTTGTGGCCTTCAAGAGCTGTAAAGTAATGTTGTGTGTGAAAAGGATGGGTACTTCAAGTTGGAAAATGGGTTTAGGAGGGAAATTAAGAAAGAAACTTGCTCTGAAATGACTTTTGAAAAATATTTCTTGGTGTTGAGGTATCCAAATCTGTAAAGTATAGTTGTGGGTGAAAGGATTGGTGCTTCAAGTTGGAAAATGGGTTTAGGAATGACATTATGAAAGGAACTTGTTCTGAAAAGATATAATAAAGTCATAAAAATGTATTAAAAAAATGGAGAGGGGACTCTTTGGGGGGCCCGGGGAGAGCGTTTGGGGATCCTGGGGGCCCTTGAGGCCCGGGTGGTCCTTTGGGAGCCCGAGGGACCTTTGGGGACCGGGGGAGGGCCTTTGGGGGGGGGGAGGAGGGCCTTTGGGGGTCTGGGGGGCCCTTGAGGGCCGAATGGTCTTTTGGGAGCCCGGTGGACCTTTGGGGACTGGGGAGGGCCTTTGGGGTCTGGGGGCCCTTTGGGAGCTTGGGGGACCTTTGAGGACTGGGGGCTTCCTTCGGGGGTCCGGTGAGGGCCTTTGGGAGTATGGGGGGGCCCTTGCGCGCCGATTGGTCCTTTGGGAGCCCGGTGGACCTTTGGGGACCAGGGGAGGGCCTTTGGGGGTTCGGGGGCCCTTTGGGAGCTTGGGGGACCTTTGAGGACCGGGGGCTTCCTTCGGGGTTGGGGTAGGGGGATTGGAACCCTTTGGGGTTGGGGTAGGGGGATCGGAACCCTTTGGGGTTGGGGTGGGGGGATTGGAACCCTTTGGGGTTAGGGTAGGGGGATTGGAAGCCTTTGGGGTTGGGGGACCTTTGAGTACCGGGGGCTTCCTTCGGGGTTGGGGTGGGGGGATTGGAACCCTTTGGGGTCGGGGTAGAGGACCTCACAACACTGTTCAAATAGAACTTGTGTATCATAAGGACCACAGAGTTTCACCCTCAAATCCTCTTCTAAAATCATCTTTTAAATCATCTTTTAAAATGTCTCTAACTGTTTCGCCGAAATAATTCCATAAAATGACTAGAACGGTTTCGCCCAAATAATCCCTAAACGTAATTTCAGCGTGTTCCTTTTGTTTGGCATCTCTGGGCTGATACATTTCAAATTATTTGTAAACCCTTTCGTGAATCAATCTCTTCATCGCTAAGATCTAAACATTCGCTCGGAGACAGTTCTCTTTAGAAACAAATAATTAATTCCCTTTCGTGTCAAATCAATTCTCTTTAGAAACAACAAATTAATTCCCCTTTCATGCCAATCAATCAATCATGACATCATCTGTCATGTGTGATCTAAACTTTGCCTCGGAAACAATTCTGGTCGAACTCCAAAGACATTAATTAACTTGACGTCATCTGTCAGACATTAATTAGCTTCCCCGGAAACAATCTATCTCCTATTTCTGGATCATAACATTCGCTGAGAGCGTGCCAAAAACACACCTGGAGAAAGAGACCATGGAGAATCGTAATCGATTCCACCGTAATCGGTGGAATCAGGACTGGGACCGGCGTCTGTACCAGCAGAATCGGGAACAAGAATCGCTGTAAGCGGGGCCAGAAGCGGGGGAAGCGGAATTGGATTTCATTTTATTTAAAAAATATTTGAAAATACCTAGAGAAAATAAAAATTGTTTCCCCATTAAAACACCTATGAATTCATCCCGAAAAAGAATATATCAGGCTGAAATAGAATATATTATTAGTCTGTTAATTTTTGAGTGATAAAGCTCCCAGAGGCGCGGGAAGAAGTACAAAACGGTTCCCAAATAAAATGTTGTTTCAACTCGAAATAACTCCTCCTGAAATGCCAGGGCCAGTTGTTTGATATAATTACCATTAGCAGAAAATGAAAATTCTGGAACCAACAGAGCTTGAAGCAGAATTGGTGGAATCGGAACCGTGGAATCGAGGGTCAGAAATGGCGGAACTGCAACAAACGGAAAAAGAATCGGTGAAATCAGGACTGGGACTGGGACCGGCGTCTGTACCAGCA
Organism: Artemia sp. Qi Xiang Cuo; assembly: GCF_049724085.1. NCBI lineage: Eukaryota > Metazoa > Arthropoda > Branchiopoda > Anostraca > Artemiidae > Artemia > Artemia sp. Qi Xiang Cuo. Next base: position 14,694,942 of record NC_142805.1, read on the forward strand.
GAATCGGGAACAAGAATCGCTGTAAGCGGGGCCAGAAGCGGGGGAAGCGGAATTGGATATCATTTTAGAAACTTTCCCTACTTCAAGAAACTTTGCCAAATATCCAGTTGCTTAAAAAAAAGCACCGGCATTGGGATTCTAAGGGATAGGGAGTAGAGGGGGGGGGGGTTCTACTCGTGACAGCACACCAAATATGGGCATAGAATACTGACAGCACACCAAATATGGGCATAGAATACTGATAGAATACTGACAGCACACCAAATATGGGCATGGAATCCCCAGGGAGAATGATTGCGTAATCGGTCAATGACCTAAATTGATTGCGTAATCAAAGTCTGTCAACAACAACAACATCGACCTTGACATTCGCTGAGAGCGTGCACTTACAACAACAACAACATCGACCTTGGAACACCTGTGCTGTCGACCTCAATTCACCTATCGTGAATCAATAATTCCCCTTAGAAACAACAAATTAATTCCCCTTTCTTGACAGATCAATCAACAATGACATCATCTGTCAGACTTTAAAAATTTTCTCATAGAAACGATTCTCCAGGAATAGATCCAAGTCATTAATGTCTTTGCCTCGGAAACAACTCTTTTGGTCGAACTCCAAAGGATATTAATAGCCAAAGGCCATGGAAACAATTCTCCAAAAAACATCTTAGCGATGAATTGTTTTAGCGCGGGAATCAGGTTTCTTATTAATTTGAAATGCATTAGCGCAGAGATGCCAAAAACAAAAGGAACACGCTGAATTACGTGTAGGGATTATTTGGGCGAAACTGTTTTAGACAGGTTATGGAACTATTTCGGCGAAACAGTTAGAGACATTTTAAAAGATGATTTTTGAAGAGATTTTAGAAGAGAATTTAATGGTGAAACTCTGTGGTCGTTATAATACACAAGTTTCATTTGAACAGTGTTGTGAGGTCCTCTAACCCAACCCCAAAGGGTTCCAATCCTCCTACCCCAACCCCGAAGGAAGCCCCCGGTCCTCAAAGGCCCCCCAAGCTCCCAAAGGGCCATCGGCGCCCCCAAAGGCCCACCCAGACCCCAAAGGCCATCCCCGGGCCCCCCAAAGGCCCATCGAGCTCTCAAAGGACCAACGGGGTCCCAAAGGCCCTCCACCGGTCCCCAAATGTCCCCCAGGCCCCCAACTGCCCCCCGGACCCCCAAAGGCCCTCCCTGTGCCCCAAAGGCCCTCCCTGTGCCCCAAAGGCCCTCCCCCGGCCCCCAAAGGTCCCCCGGACCAGAGAAGCGCCGCCGGGATGCGCCGTGGGCCAGGAAAGTGCCGCAGGATGTGCCGCAGGGATGCGCAGCGGGGTCAGGAAAGCGCCGCAGGGGGTGCGTCGCAGGGAGGCACCGCAGGAAAGCGCCGCAGGATGCGCCGCAGGGATGCGCCGCAAAAAAAAATAAAAAAGGAAACTAAAAAGTAAAAATTTCGAAATGTTATCCCCCAAACGCCCTCCTCAAACCCCCACACGCACTCCCCAGGTCCGCAAAGGTCCCCCCGGCCCCCACAGGACCACCCCGCCCTCAAGAGCTCCACGCTCCCCCAAAACCCTCCCCGGGCCCCCCAAAGTGGCCCCTCACCATTTTTTTTTAATACTTTTTTATGGCGTTATTATATCTTTTCAGAACAAGTTCCAGAACCTATTTTCCAGATCCACTTCTCAGAACAACTTCAGAGCAAGTTACTTTCTTAATGTCCCTCCTAAACCCATTTTCTAACTTGAAGTACTTATCTTGTTCACCCACAACTATACTTTACAGATTTGGATACCTCAACACCAAGAAATATTTTTCAAAAGTCATTTCAGAGCAAGTTACTTTCTTAATGTCCCTCCTAAACCCATTTTGCAACTTGAATTACTTATCTTTTTCGATCACAACAATACTTTACAGGTTTTTGGATACCTCAACACAAAGAAATACATTTCAAAGACCATTTCAGAGCAAGTTACTTTCTTAATGACCATCCTAAACCCATTTTCCAACTTGAAGTACTTATCTTGTTCACCCATAACTATACTTTACAGGTTTTTGGATACCTCAACGCCAAGAAATACTTTTCAAAGACCTTTTCAGAGCAAGTTACTTTCTTAATGTCACTCCTAAATCCATTTTCCAACTTGAAGTACTTATCTTTTTCACACGCAACTATACTTTACACCTTTTTGGTTACCTCAACACCAAGAAATACTTTTCAAAGACCATTTCAGAGCAAGTTACTTTCTTAATGTCACTCCTAAACCCATTTTGCAACTTGAAGTACTTATCTTTTTCACCCGCAACTATACTTTACAGCTTTTGGGATACCTCAACACTAAGAAATACTTTTCAAGGACCATTTCAGAGCAAGTTACTTTCTTAATGTCCATCCTAAACCCATTTTGCAACTTGAATTACTTATCTTTTTCACCCGAAACTATACTTTACACCTTTTTGGTTACCTCAACACCAAGAAATACTTTTCAATGATCATTTCAGAGCAAGTTGCTTTCTTAATGTCCCTTCTAAACCCATTTTCCAACTTGAAGTACTTATCTTTTTCACCCGCAACTATACTTTACAGCTTTTTGGATACCTCAACACCAAGAAATACTTTTCAAGGACCATTTCAGAGCAAGTTGCTTTCTTAATGACCATCCTAAACCAAGTTTCCAGCTTGAAGTACATATCGTTTTCAACCTCAACTATACTCTACAGCTTTTTGGATACCTCAACACCAAGAAATACTTTTCAAGGACCATTTCAGAGCAAGTTACTTTCTTAATGTCCCTCCTAAATCCATTTTCCAACTTGAAGTACTTATCTTTTTCATCACAACTATACTTTACAGCTTTTGAGATACCTCAAAACAAAGAAATACTTTTCAAAGACCAGTTCAGAGCAAGTGACTTTCTTAATGGCCCTCCTAACCCCATTGTCCTACTTGAAGTACTTATCTTTTTCACCCACAACTATACTTTACAGCTTTTTGGATACCTCAACACCAAGAAATACTTTTCAAAGACCATTTCAGAGCAAGTTACTTTCTTAATGTCACTCCTAAACCCATTTTACAACTTGAAGTACTTATCTTTTTCAACCACAACTATACTTTACAGCTTTTTGGATACCTCAACACCAAGAAATACATTTCAAGGACCATTTCAGAGCAAGTTGCTTTCCTAATGTCCCTTCTAAACCCATTTTCCAACTTGAAGTACTTTTCTTGTTCACTCACAACTATACCTTACAGCTTTTTGGTTACATCAACACCAAGAAATAATTTTCAATGACTATTTCAGAGCAAGTTACTTTCTTAATTACACTCCTAAACCCATTTTCCAAATTTATATACTATTCATTTTCATCACAACTCGACAATACAGATTTTTTGTTGCCTCAAAACAAAGAAATACATTTAAAGGAAAATTTCAGAGAAAGTTAATATCTTAATTTCCCTCCTAAACCCATTTTGCAACTTGAATTACTTATCTTTTTCACCCGAAACTATACTTTACAGCTTTTTGGATACCTCAACACTAAGAAATACTTTTCAATGACCATTTCAGAGCAAGTTACTTTCTTAATGTCCCTCCTAAACCAATTTTGCAACTTGAAGTACTTATCTTTTTCGATCACAACTATACCCTACAGCTTTTTGGTTACCTCAACACCAAGAAATACATTTCAAAGACCATTTCAGAGCAAGTTACTTTCTTAAAGACCATCCTAAACCAAGTTTCCAACTTGAAGTACTTATCTTTTTCACCCTCAACTATACTCTACAGCTTTTTGGATACCTCAACACCAAGAAATACTTTTCAAAGACCATTTCAGAGCAAGTTACTTTCTTAATGTCCCTCCTAAAACCATTTTCCAACTTGAAGCACTTATCTTTTTCGATCACAACTATATTTTACAGCTTTTTGGATACCTCAACGTACAGAAATATTTTTAAATCAACTTGTGAGAGAGAGTTCAAATATAAATGTCCATCCTAAACCCATTTTCTAACTTGGTGTAATTATCTTTATCAACCGCAAATATCGTTTAAAGCCCTTAGTTTACCTGATAGCACAAAAACACATTTCAAAGACCATTTCAGAGCAAGTTGCTTTCCTAATGTCACTCCTAAACCCATTTTCCAACTTGAAGTACTTATCTTTTTCACCCTCAACTATACTTTACAGATTTTGGGATACCTCAACACCAAGAAATACTTTTCAATGACCATTTCAGAGCAAGTTGCTTTCCTAATGTCCCTTCTAAACCCATTTTCCAACCTGAAGTACTTATCTTTTTCAACCGCAACTATACTTTACACCTTTTTGGTTACCTCAACACCAAGAAATACTTTTCAAAGACCATTTCAGAGCAAGTTACTTTCTTAATTTCACTCCTAAACCCCTTTTCCAACTTGAAGTACTTATCTTTTTCACCCGTAACTATACTTTACAGCTTTTTGGAAACCTCAACACCAAGAAATACTTTTCAAAGACCATTTCAGAGCAAGTTACTTTCCTAATGTCCCTTCTAAACCAAGTTTCCAACTTGAATTACTTATCTTTTTCAACCACAACTATACTTTACAGCTTTTTGGATACCTCAACACCAAGAAATACTTTTCAAAGACCATTTCAGAGCAAGTTACTTTCTTAATGTCCCTCCTAAAACCATTTTCCAACTTGAAGTACTTATCTTTTTCATCACAACTATACCCTACAGCTTTTTGGATACCTCAAAACCAAGAAATACTTTTTAAAGACCATTTCAGAGAAAGTTACTTTCTTAATGTCCCTCCTAAACCCATTTTGCAACTTGAAGTACTTATCTTTTTTCATCCGCAACTGTAGTTTACAACATTTTGGTTACCTCAACACTAAGAAATACTTTTCAAAGACCATTTCAGAGCAAGTTACTTTCTTAATGTCCCTCCTAAACCCATTTTGCAACTTGAAGTACTTATCTTTTTCACCCTTTTTCTTAATGAAAAAGAAATTAGTTTTTAATCAATTCTTTTTTTCCAAATAATATAAAAATTTTCCACTTCGGTTCAGATTTTTCTCAAGGGGATGAACAAATTTTAAATAATGTTCGAAATTTTCTCGACAAAGTGAAGAAAAGTTTTTGATCTCCTCTGAATTTTACCAAAGAACACGCTCCAATTCTAATTTCTCCAGAGAAAAAAAAAATCTTCCACTTCACTTCTTTAATTCACAAAGACATAAAGAAATTTAAAATTCAATTCTAATTTTTCGGTGGAAGATAGAAAAATTAATACCACACTTGGTAATATTTTCCTGGAAGATGAAAAGTTCTTGTCCAATTTAAAATTTTCTCCACGAAGTGAAGAAAATTTCAAGTTTTCTTCTGAACTTCAACAAAGAACAATCTACAATGCCAATCTCTCCAGAGAAAACAAAAATCTTCCACTTATGTTCTTAATTTCACAAGGACATAAAGAAATTTAAAGTTCATCTCTAAATTTTTCGGTGGAAGATGAAAAAAGTAATGCCATACATGTGAATATTTTCACGGACTATTAAAAGTTCTAGTTAAATTTAAAATTTCATCAAAGAAGTTAAGAAAAGTTAAAGTTATCTACTGAATTTTACTATAGAACACAATACAATTCTAATTTCACCAGAGAAAATAAAAATCTTCCACTTAAATTCTTTATTTCACAATGACATAAAGAAATTTAAAGTTCAATTCTAAATATTTCGGCGGAAGATAGAAAAAGTAATACCATACTTGTGAATATTTTCATGGAAGATAAAAAGTTCTAGTTCAATTTAAAATTTTCTCAACAAAGTGAAGAAAAGTTCAAGATCGCTTCTGAATTTTACTAAAGAAAACAATTCAATTCTAATTTCACCAAAGAAAATAAAAATCTTCCACTTAAGTTCTTTATTTCACAATGACATACAGAAATGTAAAGTTCATTTCTAAATTTTTCGGTGGAAGATAGAAAAAGTAATACCATACTTGTGACTATTTTCATGGAAGATGAAAAGTTCTAGTTCAATTTAAAATTTTCTCTAAGAAGTGAAGAAAAGTTCAAGTTCTCTTCTGAACTTTACCAAAGAACACAATTCAATTCTAATTTCTCCCGAGAAAATAAAAATATTCCAATTCAGCTCTTTATTTCACATAGACATAAAGAAATTTAAAGTTCAATTCTAATTTTTGAAGGAAGATGGAAAAAGTAATACCATACTTGTGAATATTTTCCCGGAAGATAAAAAGTTCTAGTTCAATTTACAATTTCCTCAACGAAGTGAAGAAAAGGTCAAGTTCTCTTCTGAATTTTACTAAAGAACACAATTCAATTCTAATTTCTACAGAGAAAACAAAAATCTTTCACTTAAGTTCTTAATTTCACAAAGACATAAAGAAATTTAAAGTTCAATTCTAATTTTTGGTGGAAGATGTAAAAAGTAATACCATACTTGTGAATATTTTCCTGGAAGATATAAAGTTCTAGTTCAACTTAAAATTTACTAAACGATGTGAAGAAAAGTTCAAGTTCTCATCTGAATTTTACTAAAGAACACAATTGAATTCTAATTTCACAAGATACAATAAAAATCTTCCACTTCACCTCTTTATTTCACAAGGACATAAAGAAATTTAAAGTTCAATTCTAAATTTATCCGTGGAAGATAGAAAAAGTAATACCATACTTGTGAATATTTTCACGGAAGATAAAAAGTTCTAGTTCAATTAAAATTTTCTCGACATAGTGAAGAAAAGTTCAAGTTCTCTTCTGAAATTTACCAAAGATCACACTTCAATTCTAATTTCTCCAGAGAAAATAAAAATATTCCACTTTCAGTTTTAAGTTCCCCAAAGAAATAAAGAAATTTAAATTTATATTCTAAATATTTAGATGGAAAATAGAAAAAGCAACCCACTTATTGTTATTATTGTCGATGAAGATCAAAGTTTCACTTTGTTTAAAATTTTTCTTAAATTTGGATTTGATTTTTATCAAATAAATAAAAAATTTCAAGTTCTGTTCCATACTTTTCATATAAGATAGAAAACATTATACATTTATTGTGAATATTCAACATGAAGATATGGAACTCCACTTTAATTCAGAGTTTTCTCGAAGAAGTGCAAAATGTTCAAGTTCTCTTCTGAATTTTCTTAAAGAAGAGAAAAAGTTAACTCAATTCTGAATTTTACCCATGAAAATGAAAAAACCTTCCACTTCAGTTCAAAATTTCTCAAAGACATAAAAATTTAAATTTCAGTTCTAAACTTTTCTGTAGAAGATAGGAAAAGTTATACTATGATTGTGATTATTTTCCAGTGAAGATAAAAAGTTTCACTTTAATTCTAATTTTCTTAAATTCAGTTCCGATTTTTTGCAAAGAGATGAAAAATTTAAAGTTATGTTCCAAATTTTTCATAGAAGATGGAAAAAGTTATACATTGATTTTGAATATTCGACATGAAGATAAGGTGCATCACTTTAATTCTGAGTTTTCTCGAAGAAGTGCAAAATGTTCAAGTTCTCTTCTGAATTTTCTTAAAGAAGTAAAAAAAGTTCGCTCAATTCTGAATTTTACCAATGGAAATGAAAAAGCTTCCACTTCAGTTCTTAATTTCTCAAAGACATAAAAAATTCAAAGTTCTCTTCTAATTTTTCCAAGAAAATAAAAAGGTTCCATTTCACTTCTGGTGTTTTCTCAAAGAGATGAAAAATTTAAAGTTCTATTCTAATTTTAAATTAAATTTTATCTCCTTTGTCTTATGGATTTACCCCTCAAATTTTAAATTAGAAAATGAGTGACTCGTTCTATTATTAAAGGCAATCGTTCAAACTCGTTCATCTAACCTCCAAAACAATAAGTTAGGTTAGGCATAAATAAATATTAATAAATAAATAGAAACATTTCTACAGGTTTAAGTTAGATTAGGTTAGATTAACTTATCATGAGCGCTCATGATAAGATAACCTAAACTTTTCTGGCAAGTATGGTTAGAATAGGCCAGATTAAGTTAGGTTAGATTAGGTTAGGTTAGGTTAACCTACGTACGCTTCACTTAGGTTAGGTGAGAGTCAGGCAAAAAGTTAGGTGTATGATTAGGTTAGGTTAGATTAAGTTAGGTTAGATTAAGTTAGGTTAGGCTAGGTTAGCCTACGTACGCGCGCGTAGAGAAAATTTGGAACATTATTTTAAATTTTTTCTTCCCCTTGAGAAAAATCTGAACCGAAGTGGAAAATTTTTATATTATTTGGAAAAAAAGAATTGATTAAAAACTAATTTCTTTTTCATTTAGAAAGTGGGTGAAAAAGATAAGTACTTCAAGTTGCAAAATGGGTTTAGGAGGGACATTAAGAAAGTAACTTGCTCTGAAATGGTCTTTGAAAAGTATTTCTTGGTGTTGAGTTAACCAAACAGCTGTAGGGTATAGTTGTGATGAAAAAGATAATTACTTAAAGTTGGAAAATGTGGTTATGAGTGACATTAAGAAACTAACTTTCTCTGAAATGGTCTTTGAAAAGTATTTCTTGGTGTTGAGGAATACAAAAATATGTAAAGTCTATTTGTGGATGAAAAATATAAGTACTTCTAGTTGTAAACTGGGTTTAGAAGGGACATTATGAAAGAAACTTGCTCTGAAATGGTACTTTAAAAGTATTTCTTGGTGTTGAGGTATCCAAAAAGCTGTAAAGTATAGTTGCGGTTGAAAAAGATAAGTACTTCAAGTTGAAAAATAGGTTTAGGAGTGACATTAAGAAAGCAACTTGCTCTGAAATGGTCCTTGAAAAGTATTTCTTGGTGTTGAGGTAACCAAAAAGGTGTATAGTATAGTTGCGGTTGAAAAAGATAAGTACTTCAGGTTGGAAAATGGGTTTAGAAGGGACATTAGGAAAGCAACTTGCTCTGAAATGGTCCTTGAAAAGTATTTCTTGGTGTTGAGGTATCCAAAAAGGTGTAAAGTATAGTTGCGGGTGAAAAAGATAAGTACTTCAAGTTGGAAAATGGGTTTAGGAGTGACATTAGGAAAGAAACTTGCTCTGAAATGGTCGTTGAAAAGTATTTCTTTATTTTCAAATAACCCAAAAGCTTATAAGTAGAGTTGTGGTTAATAAATATCATTGCGCCAAGTTTGAAAATGGGTTTGGGAGGGTCATTTATATTGGAACTCTATCTGAGATCTTGTTATAAAAGTATTTATTTGCGTTTATGTATCCAAAAAGCTTTAAAGGATAGTTGTGATCGAAAAAGATAAGTACTTCCAGTTGGAAAATGGGTTTAGGAGGGACATTAAGAAAGAAACTTGCTCTGAAATGGTCTTTGAAAAGTATTTCTTGGTGTTTAGGTAACCAAAAAGCTGTAAAGTATAGTTGAGGGTGAAAAAGATCAGTACTTCAAGTTGGAAACTTGGTTTAGGATGGTCATTAAGAAAGTAACTTGCTCTGAAATGGTCTTTGAAATGTATTTCTTGGTGTTGAGGTAACCAAAAAGCTGTAGGGTATAGTTGTGATCGAAAAAGATAAGTAATTCAAGTTGGAAAATGGGTTTAGGAGGGACATTAAGAAAGTAACTTGCTCTGAAATGGTCTTTGAAAAGTATTTCTTGGTGTTGAGGTATCCAAAAAGTTGTAAAGTATAGTTTCGGGGGAAAAAGATAAGTACTTTAAGTTGGAAAATGGGTTTAGGAGTGACATTAAGAAAGTAACTTGCTCTGAAATGGTCTTTGAAAAGTATTTCTTGGTGTTGAGGCATCCAAAAAGCTGTAGGGTATAGTTGTGATGAAAAAGATAAGTACTTCAAGTTGGAAAATGGGTTTAGGAATGAAATTAAGAAAGTAACTTGCTCTGAAATGGTCTTTTAAAAGTATTTCTTGGTGTTGAGGTATCCAAAAAGCTGTAGGGTATAGTTGTGATGAAAAAGATAAGTAATTCAAGTTGGAATATGGGTTTAGGAGTGAAATTAAGAAAGTAACTTGCTCTGAAATGGTCTTTGAAAAGTATTTCTTGGTGTTGAGGTATCCAAAAAGCTGTAAAGTATAGTTGTGGGTGAATAAGATAAGTACTTCAAGTTGGAAAATGGGTTTAGAAGGGACATTAGGAAAGTAACTTGCTCTGAAATGGTCCTTGAAAAGTATTTTTTGGTGTTGAGGTAACCAAAAATCTGTAAATTATAGTTGCGAGTTAAAAAGATAAGTAATTCATGTTTAAAAATGTGTTGCGGAGTGATATTAGGAAAGAAACTTGTTCTGAAATGGTCTTTGAAAAGTATTTCTTGGTGCTGAGGTATCCAAAAAGCTATAAAGTAGAGTTGTGGGTGAAAAAGATAAGTACTTCAAGTTGGAAAATGTGTTTAGGAGGGACATTAAGAAAGTAACTTGCTCTGAAATGGTCTTTGAAAAGTATTTGTTGGTGTTGAGGTATCCAAAAAGCTGTAAAATATAGTTGCGGGTGAAAAAGATAACTACTTTAAGTTGGAAAATGAGTTTAGGAGTGACATTAAGAAAGTAATTTGCTCTGAAATGGTCTTTGAAAAGTAATTCTTGGTGTTGAGGTATCCAAAAAGCTGTAGAGTATAGTTGAGGTTGAAAACGATATGTACTTCAAGTTGGAAACTTGGTTTAGGATGGTCATTAAGAAAGCAACTTGCTCTGAAATGGTCCTTGAAAAGTATTTCTTGGTGTTGAGGTATCCAAAAAGCTGTAAAGTATAGTTGCGGGTGAAAAAGATAAGTACTTCAAGTTGGAAAATGGGTTTAGGAGGGACATTAAGAAAGCAACTTGCTCTGAAATGATCTTTGAAAAGTATTTCTTGGTGTCGAGGTAACCAAAAAGCTGTAAAGTATAGTTTCGGGTGAAAAAGATAAGTAATTCAAGTTGCAAAATGGGTTTAGGATGGACATTAAGAAAGTAACTTGCTCTGAAATGGTCCTTGAAAAGTATTTCTTAGTGTTGAGGTATCCCAAAAGCTGTAAAGTATAGTTGTGATGAAAAAGATAAGTAATTCAAGTTGCAAAATGGGTTTATGAGGGACATTAAGAAAGTAACTTGCTATGAAATGGTCTTTGAAAAGTATTTCTTGGTGTTGAAGTAACCAAAAAGGTGTAAAGTATAGTTTCGGGTGAAAAAGATAAGTACTTTAAGTTGGAAAATGGATTTAGGAGGGACATTAAGAAAGTAACTTGCTCTGTAATGGTCTTTGAAAAGTATTTCTTGGTGTTGAGGTATCCAAAAAGCTGTAGAGTATAGTTGTGGGTGAACAAGATAAGTACTTCAAGTTGGAAAATGGGTTTAGGATGGTCATTAAGAAAGTAACTTGCTCTGACATGGCCTTTGAAATGTATTTCTTTGTGTTGAGGTATCCTAAAACCTCTAAAGTATTGTTGTGATCGAAAAAGACAAGTACTTCAAGTTGCAAAATGTGTTTAGGAGTGAAATTAAGAAATTAACTTGCTCTGAAATGACTTTTGAAAAATATTTCTTGGTGTTGAGGTATCCAAATCTGTAAAGTATAGTTGTGAGTGAACAAGATAAGTACTTCAAGTTAGAAAATGGGTTTAGGAGGGACATTAAGTAAGTAACTTGCTCTGAAGTTGTTCTGAAAAGTGGATCTGGAAAATAGGTTCTGGAACTTGTTCTGAAAAGATATAATAAAGCCATAAAAAATTATTAAAAAATGGAGCGGGGACTGTTTGGGGGGCCCGGGGAGGGTGTTTGGGGATCCGGGGGCCCTTGAGGGCCGGGTGGTCCTTTGGGTGCCCGGGGGACCTTTGAGGACCAGGGGAGGGCCTTTGGGGGTTTGAGGAAGGTGTTTGGGGGATAACATTTCGAAATCTTTACTTTTTAGTTTACTTTTTTTTACGGCGCATCCCTGCGGCGCATCCTGAGGCGCTTTCCTGACCCGCGGCGCATCCCTGCGGCACATCCTGCGGCACTTTCCTGGCCCGCGGCGCATCCCGGTGGCGCTTCTCTGGTCCCGGGGACCTTTGGGGGCCGGGGGAGGGCCTTTGGGGCACAGTGAGGGCCTTTGGGGCACAGGGAGGGCCTTTGGGGGTCCGGGGGGGGGGCCGTTGGGGACCGGTGGAGGGCCTTTGGGACCCCGTTGGTCCTTTGGGAGCTCGATGGGCCTTTGGGGGGCCCGTTGGTCCTTTGGGAGCTCGATGGACCTTTGGGGGGCCCGGGGATGGCCTTTGGAGGTCTGGGTGGGCCTTTGGGGGCGCCGGTGGCCCTTTGGGAGCTTGGGGGACCTTTGAGGACCGGGGGCTTCCTTCGGGGTTGGGTAGGAGGATTGGAACCCTTTGGGTTGGGTTAGAGGACCTCACAACACTGTTCAAATGAAACTTGTGTATTATAACGACCACAGAGTTTCACCATTAAATTCTCTTCTAAAATCTCTTCAAAAATCATCTTTTAAAATGTCTCTAACTGTTTCGCCGAAATAGTTCCATAACCTGTCTAAAACAGTTTCGCCCAAATAATCCCTAAACGTAATTCAGCGTGTTCCTTTTGTTTTTGGCATCTCTGCGCTAATGCATTTCAAATTAATAAGAAACCTGATTCCCGCGCTAAAACAATTCATCGCTAAGATGTTTCTTGGAGAATTGTTTCCATGGCTTTTGGCTATTAATATCCTTTGGAGTTCGACCAAAAGAGTTGTTTCCGAGGCAAAGACATTAATGACTTGGATCTATTCCTGGAGAATCGTTTCTATGCGAAAATTTTTAAAGTCTGACAGATGATTGATCTGTCAAGAAAGGGGAATTAATTTGTTGTTTCTAAGGGGAATTATTGATTCACGATAGGTGAATTGAGGTCGACAGCACAGGTGTTCCAAGGTCGATGTTGTTGTTGTTGTAAGTGCACGCTCTCAGCGAATGTCAAGGTCGATGTTGTTGTTGTTGACACACTTTGATTACGCAATCAATTTAGGTCATTGACCGATTACGCAATCATTCTCCCTGGGGATTCCATGCCCATATTTGGTGTGCTGTCAGTATTCTATGCCCATATTTGGTGTGCTGTCAGTATTCTATGCCCATATTTGGTGTGCTGTCACGAGTAGAACCCCCCCCTCTACTATAGGGCCCTCACAAAAGTTATTGAGAGGATATTATTTACGTAGTGATTTCTTTCAGTTTTAAGTTTTAATGTAGCTCTTTCCTTTTAGTTGCAAAAAATTGTTTTTCATTTAATTTCTGATCGTTTTTTAAATATTGCCAGGAAATCTGGCTACTCTCCATGCAGAAACACCCCTCCCCACGGAATTATCCACTAAAAAATTCCTTCTCTGTGAAAATTTACCCCGGAAACTTACCTTTAACATCTCCGCTCGTAAAATGAGACGGAAAAAAGAAGTAGGACAAAAAAATTAATTTTGTATAGGAATTATGGCAAATTCCCCTACTGTGAAATTCCCCTGAAAACTTCCCCCAACCAAAAATGTATGCATACTGCCCAATAACCAATACTATGAGAAACAATGGACGAATTTTAAAATTGTATAACTTAAGGAACTTTCCCTAGGGGCTGGGGGGAAGGTCATGTTGTATCCAAAGGCATCATTATGGGGCCATTAAGCTATGATAAACAAAACGGCTACCTATATCTCAAAATTGATCAGACAATTTTTGGGGGGGAAGGGGTGGGGATGGGGGCCATGCTGATCTCGAATCTTTTTGGTTACATAAAAAGGACACTAGAACTTTCTATGCATGTTCGAATGACCCCTCTCACAATGTTCTAGGATCTGTGGGTCGATAGGATTAGACTTGGGAAAAAAACAAACAAACATATAAACACGCATCCGTGACCTTTCTTCTATAAACAAAAATTAGAAAATTTCACATTTTTGCAGATAAGAGGTTGAAACCTCTACAATAAGTCTCTCTGATACGCTGAAGCTGATGGTGTGAGTTTCATTAAGATTCTTCGACCTCAAAGGAGCCCCCCCCCCCCTTTTCAAAAATAAGACAAATGTTCTCAGACTTATAGCCTTTGATGTGTATTAATTAAAAAAAACTATCCGAAAAATAAGCTTTTCAAAGAAAAGTAAAGGCTATTTTAAACTTAAGCTCAGGAGATATGAATACCTGTTAAAATTCAAACCCAAAACGACCAGAAATTACTATTAAAGAATAAATGAAACCCAAAGCGAACAGAAATTAAATAAACAATCATAGCAAAAACATACAACAAGCAATAATATAAATAAAAAAAATGGATTTTAAAGCGTGTAATGCTTAGACTGAATATGAAAATCAAGCTTAAAACGAAAAAAAATAGTTTGCTATTCAAGTATAAATAAAACTTAAAACGAACAGAAATTAAATAAACAATCAATGCGAACGAACATACACTATATATTAATGTAAATGAATAAATAAATCTTAAAACGAGTGAAACTTAAATTGAGTTTGAATCGAATAAAAATAAATCAAAATCAAATAAATCGTAAAACGAGTGAAACTTAAATTGAGTTTGAATCGAATAAAAATAAATCAAAATCGCAAATCAATTTTGAATCGAACAAAAATAAATACAAACAAGAGTTTGGGTATCGCCTCACTGCAGAAGCCTAAAACCTACTGCGTCATTGGCGCCTTACTGATACTATATGAGTCATGAACAGTCTTGGAAAGTATAAACAAAATAAAATTGAATACTAGATATATAATGATATTAATTTTTGAAAGATCGATCAGTTCAAGATTTTTTTTTTCACTGTAATTTTTACTTTTATTTTCAATGTTGTAAGAACTGGAAAAGAATAAATTTGTAATATAAGAGTAATTCGTTTACAGTGAAGTGCTAACGACGCAGAAGCCTTTAGGTTTTTGCAGTTAAAGAAGGGGGCAGTATCCAAATTTTGTTTGTAGTGAAACTATATTTGTCTTGACCAAACTTGGAAAGGACTAATAAATTAAACTGAATATTTGATGTATAATGATATTAATTGCTGAAAGCAATTAATATCAGTGCAAGTGAAAAAGCAATTAAAGTGAAAGCAATTAAAAGCAGTGATTGGAGTGAAACTAGCCCCCCCCCCACACCCATCATTTCCCCAAACACATCCAATCAAAATTTTGAGATAGCCATTTTGTTCAGCGTAGTTGATTTCCAAATAGAAAATATATTTTTGAGGAGGACATTCCCCCAAAACCCTCAAGACAAGGGTTTTAAGTTATGCCCTGGGGGCATATAAGGTTTTTATAGAAGGCGTTTTCGTAGAAACTTCAAAACAGGCTCATTCGATTGGAAATTAAAGGGCTAATGCCCTTTTTAATATTCGAAAGTGATTGGAGTGCAACTAGCCCCCCCCCCCACGCCCATCAGTTCCCTAAACAGATCCAATCAAAATTTTGAGATAACCATTTTGTTCAGCGTAGTTGATTTCCAGATGGAAAATATGTTTTTGAGGAGGACAATCCCCCACGACCTTCAGGGCAAGGGTTTTAAGTTATGCCCTGGGGGCATATAAGGTTTTTATAGAAGGATTTGTCGTAAAAACTTCAAAAAAGGCTCATTCGATTGGAAATTCAAAGGGATAGTGCACTTTTTAATAGTCGAAAGTGATTGGAGGGCAACTAGTTCCCCAACGCCCATCATTCTTCAAAACACATTCAATAAAAATTTTGAGATAGCCATTTTGTTCAGCGTAGTTGATTTTCAGATAGAAAATATGATTTTGAGGAGGACAATCCCCCACAACCCTCAGGGCAAGGGTTTTAAGTTATGCCTTGGGGGCATATAAGGTTTTTATAGAGGGCGTTGTCGTAGAAACTTCAAAAAAGGCTCATTAAATTAGAAATTTATAGGCCTAGTGCCCTTTTTAATATTCGAAAGTGATTGGAGGGCGACTAGCCCCCCCTCCTCCTACGCCCATCATTCCCCCAAATAAATCCAATCAAAATTTTGAGATAGCCATTTTGTTCAGCGTAGTTGAATCCAAATAGAAAATATATTTTTGAGGAGGACACTCCCAAAAAACCCTCAGGGCAAGGGTTTTAAGCTGTGGCCTGGGGGCATATAATGTTTTTATAGAAGTCGTTGCCGTAGAAACTTCAAAAAAGGCTCATTCGATTGGAAATTCAAAGGGATAGTGCCCTTTTTAATAGTCGAAAGTGATTGGAGGGAGCTAGCCCCCCCCCACGCCCATCATTCCCCCAAACACAACCAATCAAAATTTTGAGATAGCCATTTTGTTCAGCGTAGTTGATTTCCAGATAGAAAATGTTTTTGAGGAGAACAATCTCCTACGACCCTCAGGGCATGGGTTTTAAGCTTTGCTCTTGGGTCATATCAAGTTTTTGTAGAAGGAGTTGCCGTAAAAAAATCGAAATTGGATTATTCAATAGGAAATTCAATGGGATAGTGTTTTATTTAACTATCGAAAGTGATTGGAGGGCAACTAGCCCCCTAACCCCCACGCTCATCATTCCCCCAAACATCCAATCAAAATATTAATTGTTTTTTTTAATAGCCATTTTGTCCAGCGTAGTTGATTTCCAGACAGAAAATATCTTTCGGAGGAGGACACTTCCCCAAAGCTCATTCGATTGGAAATTCAAAGGGCTAGTGCCCTTTTAAATATTCGAAAGTGATTGGAGGGCAACTAGCCCCCCCACGCCCATCATTCCCCCAAACAAATCTAATCAAAATTTTGAGATAGCTATTTTCTTCAGCGTATTTGTTTTCCAGATAGAAAATATGTTTTTGAGGACGACTCTCCCCCACAACCCTAAGGGCAAGGGTTTTAAGTTATGCCCTGGGGGCATATAAGGTTTTTAGAGAAGGCGTTGTCATAGAAACTTCAAAAAAGGCTCATTTGATTGGAAATTCAAAGGGATAGAGCCCTTTTTAATAGTTGAAAGTTATTGGACGGTAACTAACCCCCCTCTCAAGCCCATCTTTTCATAGGTAGCGCGCTAGCGCTGCCTAAGTAAAGAACGATGTGGGCACAATGTGTTGTTTTTTGGGGGGGTTTTTCTCCATAACCGGGCACTTCGTATCGATGGAGTCGTCGTAGAAACTTCGAAAAGGGCTCATTCGATTAGAAATTGGAGTGGTTAGTGCCCTTTTAATAGTCGAAAGTGATTGGAGGGCAAATAGTCCCCCCATGCCCATCGTTCGCCCAAACACATCCAATCAAAATTTTGAGATAGCTATTTTGTTCAGCGTAGTTGATTTCCAGATTTTAAAATATGTTTTTGAGGAGAACACTCCCCCACAACCCTCAGGGCAAGGGTTTTAAATTACGCCAAAAGGTTATTAAAGATGGCGGTGTCGTAAAACCTTCCAAAATGCTCATTCGATTGCAAATTCAAAGGGCTACTACTCTTTTTGATAGTCAAAAGTGATTGGAAGGCAACTAGCCCCCCCACGCCCAGCATTCCCCCAAACACATCCAATTAAAATTTTTGTGATAGCCATTTTGTTCAGCGTAGTTGATTTGCAGACATAAAATAAGTTTTTAAGGAGGACACTCCCCCACAACCCACATGACAAGGGTTTTAAGTTTTATCCTAGGGTATATAAGTTTATTATAGAAGGCGGAGTCGTAGAAACTTCAAAAGGGGCTCATTTGATTGGAAATTCAAAGGGCTAACGCCTTTTTTAATAGTTGAAAGTGATTGGAGGGTAACTAGCCCCCCCACGTCCATCATTCACCCAAATATATCCAATCAAAATTTTGAGATAGCCATTTTGTTCAGCGTGGTTTATTTCCAGAAAGAAAATATGTTTTTGAGGAGGAAACTCCGCCAAAACCCTCAGGGCGCGGGTTTTAAGTTATGCCCAGGGGTCATATAATGTTTTTATAGAAAGTATTGTCGTAGAAACTTCAAAAAAAGCTCATTCGATTGGAAATTCCAAGGGCTAGTGCCCTTTTTAATAGTCGAAAGTGATTGGAGGGAACTAGACCCCCCCACGCCCATCATTCCCCCAGACACATCCAATAAAAATTTTAAGATAGCCATTTTGTTCAGCATAGTTGATTCACGGATAGAAAATATGATTTTGAGGAGGATACTCCGCCAAAACCCTGGGGGCAAGGGTTTTAAGTTATGCCCTGGGGGGCATATAAGGTTTTTATAGAAGACGTTGTCGTAGAAACTTCAGAAAAGGGCTCGTCGATTTGAAATTCAAAGGGCTAGTGCCCTTTTTAATAGTCGAAAGTGAGTAGTAATATTTTTTGTCGTTGCTGTTGTTTAGACAATGGCACTTCGCATCGAAGGAGTTGTCGTGGGAACTTTGAAAGGGGCTCATTCGTTTGAAAATAGAAAAGGGTTCCCGCCCTTTTTAATAGTCGAAAGTGATTGGAGGGCAACTAATACCCCTTCTACTACCACCCACACATTTGCCCATTATGTTTAAAAACTAAATGTTGCCTCAAGATTAAATCAAAATGCACTGTTGTAATGCTAAGTCCCAATAAGGCGTCTTAGCAGTATCCCAAGAACGACTGAGGGTATTATATTCAAACTTTCGAGGCTACTTCTGCTCTTAAAATTTAACCAAATCAAAATAGTGTAAGTGTATCAAAGCTATCAAAGAAAGTAAACAGATCTTTTTGCGAATGGTATCAAGTTTTCCATTTCAGGTCAACTAGAGGAGGTACGAAGCAAAGTTAAACACTACTTACTATTTGTGTCCAGATTTTTAAAATGGTGTATGGTGTTAAAAATTGCTGAAAATTTTTCTCCATCATATATATATAAGGGCTAACTATAAATTCTTAAAAAACACAAGTATTAAAAGCATTATTTTCTTTTCCCTTAAAATACTATTTCAATATAAAACGAACAGAAATTAATTAAAAAAAAAAAAATTCCACAAAATAAGTTTTTCAAAGAAAAGTAAAGAACTCCATTAAATAAAAAATGAGCAAAAATAAAATCAATAATCTACCAAGCTCGAATCTACCACAAATCAGCATCGATAAATAAATGAAACACAAAACCAACAGAAATTAAAATAAATAACCGAGTCAAACTCAAAACGAGCAGAAATTAACATAAGTTGGGCGCAAAACCCCTATGCCTTCCCAAGGCCAGAACAAAATTTGCACTTTACTAAAAAAAAATATAAATGTTTTTACTTTTATAACTTTAATAAATCAAATAATTTTAACATTTTGATTACTAAATATCAGTATATGTATATTAAACTGACAATGCAAAATCATTTGTATTTTTTCAGCAAAGTGAGTTGATCGCAAGGGCTTTGCTTTATCAGGAACGAGCTTCGATAGCTCCTCTGATGGAGGGTTATACAAGTACTTATAGAAAACCAACATGGACACCACATCAAAACGTTCTTGGATCAGCTGTAGGGTTTCAGCTTTCGTGTTGCCAGAGGTTGCTGCACGCACTGCTCTATTTTGAATATGTTGGAGTGGAGTGATGTGGCTTTTTGGTGCACCAGCGCAGAGAGGACATGCATATTCCATGACAGGTCTGAAGCACGAATTGAAAAGTGGCAGAATCATCAGGGAGAAGACTTTTGCATCTTAGGATAACTCCTAACTTCTTGTTGCAAGAGGATCTAATTTTACTGAGATGCTCAGTCCATGAGTGATCCGAAGAGAAATTAACTCCAAGTAGGCGCGGTGTATCAACTCGCGTTCTTACTTCTCCTTTGAAGATCAAACCAGGATGAGCCCTCATATTACGCACCTTAGAAATTAGAAGCTCTTTCGTTTTCGATGTGTTCAAACTTACAAGCCATGCATCTGCACGGGCCTCAATTTTCTCCAGGTCAGCCTGAAGCTCCTTGTAGGGTTCACTGGGATCTTCGTCTTTTGCGGTTTATGTTTTTTTGCTGTGTCATCCGCAAAGTAGTGAGGTTTTTCCACAATGTTGTCCCCTAGGTCGTTTATAAACACCAAGAAAAGAGTTGGCCCAAGAATACTTCCTTGTGGTACTCCTGATAAAACTGGGTGTTCTTATTGGACATATACTTGTTTGTATTGCAAAGATCGTTGACGAAGAAAGTCAGCAAGCACGTCAAATAGTCAACCATGAATTCCATAGACTTTCAGTTTACAAAGAAGTCCATCGTGTCATACACGATAAAAGGCTTTTGCGATGTCAAAGGAAAGAAGGCGAATAACATGCCCCTGAGAAAGGAGCTCAATCCACTCTTAATACTGTGCAATCAGACGGTCTAACATAGACCGTTTTCAGCAAAAACCGTATTGTGTGTCTGCCAACAACATATGTGACTCAAGGTATTGGTAAAGGGTCTTATTAATGACGCTTTCATAAACTTTACCTACGCAGGACAGCATATTTATTGGACAATATGATCCTACATTAGTAAGGCCAGACTCTGCCTTTGGAACAGGGACCACATGAGCAATTTTCCAGGCTTTCGGGAATGCTCCCGCTGCAAAGCATTTTCTATAGAGAGAGGTGAGAGGACCAGCAAGTTCAGGGGCACATCTTTTAAAGATGAGATTGGGACTCGTGTTAGGTCCTGAAGCTTTGGTGACATCCAGCTGGCTTAGCGTTCTGATCACCTTCCTAGTAGTGATGTTAACACTGTTGATTTTTGCATCTGTTCGTGGCGGAAAGAGGGGAGGGGAGACTCCGTCCTCATCAACTTGGGAGACGTTTGAAAAGGCTTGTGCAAGAGTATCTGCCTTTTCCTGGCCTGACGGAATCATCGTCCCTTCAACATGAAGCGAGGAAAATTGATGTTGATTTAGATGACGGTAGGGCTTCTTTGACGACCCTCCACCACCGCTTTGCAGGGGCACTTTTCAGTTTGTCAACAAACTTGTGCTTGTAATCCGCTCTAGCTTGACGTACAGCTTTAACAGACTCGTTTCAAGCGCTAATAAAAGAAGCCCGGTCCTCGTCGGATTCAGTTGAACGCCATTTCTTGTGAGCCTTCTTTCTGGCCCTGATTGCCTTTCTACAACCAGCATTGAACCATGGCTTATCTCAAGATGAGACTTTTAAAGTTTTTGATGGGACAAATTGCTCAATAGCCTCTGTAATCGCTTTTTGTAAAGTACCGCTGCTTTATGTGGGGCTTCTTTTAAAAATGTACTCCACGGCTTGGCCGATAAGAAGTTTCGCAGACCATCCCGGTCTGTGCGGTGATACTGCCTGATGATCCACTCGTGCGTTACAGGTGGAGGTATTTTCAGATTTCCAAGAGCTATAACTGTCACTGGCAAAAGAATAGCTTTCAACACTAAAGGAATCCAAATGATCAATTAAGAAGAGATCAAGCCTGGATGATCCATGAGGGCTGATGTAGGTGACAAATTCAACAAGTTGTTCTAGGCCGTAAGCAAGACTCGGGTCTAGCACAGCGAAGCCCTCAGCATCAGTCTTACGACTTTTCAGCCAGTGGCCATGCTCAATGTTGAAGTCTCCTTGGATTATTATACCTGATTTAGGAAACTTTTGCTTCACAAATTCCAAGCAATCTTCCAAATATTTGGTGATTTTCATCTTTGGTGAGTTATGGACTGTACCAATAACAAACGATTTGTTTGATAGGTTTACTTTAACCCAAAAGACCTCTTTATCACTAAGAATCGAAAGTGCCAAAAAAGAGATTTTATTTTTAAGGTACATAGCAACACCCCCTCCACCAAAAGTCGAGTTTCTCGGGTTTTTGCGATCCAGCCTGAATAGAGTGTAACCAGGAATACTGATCTCACTATCGATGACGCTAGAATTGAGGTTGGTCTCAGATACACACATGAGAGAAAGGGACACCTCATTCAGCATGTGCTGTAGGTGATCCAACTTGGATTGGAGACCACGTACATTGCAATGGGAAACAGTAAACGTATCCGTAAGAATTGTCTAGGAGCGCACATTTGGTCGTCTACTGGAAGGAAGTCCGATCCAAGGGTGCTTTTTCCGTTTGAAAACTTGGTAAATACCGGCTGGATGGGTAGTTGGCCCAAAAAGCGGACAAAAGAACTCCTAAGACAGACTTTGCCTCAACAGATAAGGAGCGGTCATAAAACATCACACTTAACCTCAGACAAGGTGGTGGTGATCCAATAGGGGCAGGAGTCAGCACCTTGCGGTACCTCCCACTCTCAAGCTCTGCAGGCAGGTACGCCAACCCCTGTGTGGTTTGCCGGAGCATACCACCGCATACCCAATATGACAATCTGTGTCAAAATAGTGTCTTTCGATTTAGTTCAATATAGTTTCAATATTCCACAAATTTTTCTCCATAATACTCTTAGCTTTAGCAGCCGTAGTAGTACCAGCAATAATAGTCGTAGCAGTAGTAGTTGAATTTATAGTAGTAGCGCTAGGTTTAGTAGTAGTAGTAGTAGCAGCAGTAATAATAGTGGCAATAGTAGAAATAGTAGTTTGAGTAGAAAAGTAGCATTAAGAAGCAAATATTGTCTTTTGGTTAGGCCTAGTGGTAGTAGCGGTAACAGTAGTAGTAGTGGCGGTAGTAGATCATCTCTCTTATTATTTCCTGAAAGTTCCAAGTTAATACACTCAGTCCTTCCTGAGTTACGCCCTTTTGACAACCCTATGCACCTCACGTTTTTTGATTTAGTTCAACACTCCACTCAATCTTCGCTGAAAGGCTCATCTCGATGCCCTTCATCTTTTTAGAACGTTAAGGTAAAACATACCCACATTTCTTAATAACTCATTATAGGCAGCGCAATAGTGCTGCCTCAGTAAAGAGGGATGTGAGCAGAATGTATTTTTTTCATAGACCAGGGCACTTCGTAACAAAGGAAATATCGCAGAAACTTCAAAAAGGGTTGATTTGAATGGAAATTCAAACGGCTAATGCCCTTTTTAATAGTCGAAAGTGATTAGAGGGAAACTAACCTACCTCCCACTCCCATTATTTCCCCCAAAACATCCAATCAAAATTTTGAAATAGCCATTTTTCTCAGCGTAGTTAAAATGTCCATAAATTATGTCTTTGAGGATGACAACCCCCGACAGCCCTCAGGGCAAGGGTTGTAATTTATTCCCTTGGGGAATATAAGGTTTTTAGAAAGTGTGGTCATAGGAACTTCGGTGGGGGGGCTATTTAAGGGCTAACTGAAAAGTCATTTGAGGATGATACCCCCCCCCCCCCACACAGCCCTCAGGGCAAGGGTTGTAAGTTTCACCCTGGGGGCATATAAGGTTTATACAGAAAGGGTGATCGTATAAACTTCGGAGGGGGCTCATTGGATTGGTAATCAGAAGTTCTAGTGCCAATTTTAATATTCAAAGAGATCAGAGGTAACCCCCCCCCCCCTTCCTAAGCCAACCTGATAGAAATTCGATTGGAAATTGAAAGGGATAGTGCCTTTTTTATTAGTCAAAAGTGACAAGAGGACAAAAAAAAACCAGGACCAGTAATTCCCAAAACACATCTAATCAAAATTTTGAGATAGCCATTTTGTTCAACGCAGTATATATCAATTAAAATGACAATCTGCGTTTATTTGTTTTTTTGTTTTTTTTTTCAGTAAAGCGCAAATTTTGTTTTGGTCTTGAGAAGGCATGGGCGTTATCCGCCCTACTCATGTTAATTTCTGCTCGTTTTGAGTTTGACTTGGCTATTTATTGTAATTTCTGTTTGTTTAAAGTTTCATTTATTTATTGATAGTGGTTTCTAGTAGTTTTACGTTTGGAAGATTATTTGACTTTATTTCTGCTGATTTTTGGTTAAATAGAGCTCTTCACTTTTCTTTAAAAACATGTTTTGTGGAAAGTTTTTTATATTAATACTATATTTAAGCAATGAACTAATTGCATAACTTAAAGCCCTTGCCCTAATGTCTGTGGGGGGGGGGTGCGTTTATCCCTAAAGGCATGATTATTAGACCTTTCAACAATGCTGAACAGAATGGCTGTCTCAAAATTTGATTGGATGTGTTTAGAAAAATGATTAGCGTGGGGGGGGGTTGTCCTCCAATCACTTTTGACGTTAAACAAGGCACTATAGTCTAGAACTTCAATTTCCCAATAAATTGAGCCCCTTCCAAAGTTTTTAAGGCCACCCTTTCCATAAAAACCTTATATGCCGCCAGGGAATGGCGTACAACCCTTGCCCGACAACTCTGAGAGGTTGTGTCAATCCTACAGGCATTGTTATAAGTTCTTTAGACTATTTTGAACAAAATGCCTATCTCGCAAATTCGATCAGATGCGTGTGGGGAAAAGACGGCATCGGAGGGCGGACTGGTCGCCCTCCAGCACTTTTGATTCTTAAAAGGGAAATAGAACTTTCAATTTCCAGTCATATGAGGCTCCTCTAAAGTTTATAAGACCCTCCTTTCCAGAAAACTTTATATACCCTTGAGCATAACTTACCATCCTTGCTCCCAGGCTCTGGGGGTTTGTTAATTGTTATATTATTTTTGGACTATTTTAACAAAATGGCTATCTCAAAATTTCTACCAAATGCATTTGGGAAAAAGAGGACGTGGGGGGGGTCCTTACTCTCTGATAACTTATGACTCTTAAAAAGGGCACTCGAACTTCTGACTTCCAATCGAATAAACCCCTCCAAAGTTTATACAACCTCCCATTTCATATAAACCTTCTTTGTTAATAATTTGCAACTAGTATATATAGCCCTTGTCCTGAGGGCTTTGGGGGGAGGGGTGCTGCCTGACATCATTACTGGACCTTCCACCTAAGCTTAACAAAATGGCTATCTCAAAATTTTACTTGGATGTGCTTGGGGAAACGGTAGGTGTAGGGTGGAGGCTGGTCAACTTAAAATCGCTTTTGGCTCTTAAAAGTGGTTGTATAAACTTTGGAGGGGACTTATTCGATTTGGAATCGGAAGTTCTACTACACTTTTCAAGAGTCAAAAGTGACCAGAGAGCAGCTAGCCCTCCCTCTCTCACCCTTTTTAGCCAAAATGCATCCAATCAGATTTTGAGATTGCCTTTTGTTCAAAATAGTCCAAAGATCAGATAACAAAAACTGGTGTCAACACAACCCTACAGAGCCCAAGGGCAAGTGTTGTAAGAAATGCCCAGAAGGCATATAAGGTTTTTATAGAAGGGGTGGTCATGTTAACTTTGGAAAAGACTCATTTGCTTGGAAATTGCATGTTCTAGTTCCTTTTTTAAGAGTCAAAAGTGATCAGAGGGCAACTAGTCTCGTCCCTCCCCTACGTCCTTTTTAGCCCAGATTTATCTGATCAAACCTTAGAGAAAGACGTTTTGTTCAAAATAGTTAAAAGATCTAACTGGAGAAACCAGACCCCCTACTCCTTACAAATGGAACTTTCCCCCAAATGGATCCAAAATTTTCAAATGGAATCAAAATTTTAAGATAGCCATTTTGTTCAAAATAATCTAAATTTGGGGTAAAGAGGGTGGTGGGAGTGGGAGAGGAGTTGCCCTCTGATCACTTTTGAATCTTTAAAAGGAGACTAGAATTTTCCATTTCCAATCAAATCAGTCTCCTCCAAAGTTTGTGCAACCACCCCTTCCATAAAAACCTCACATGTTAACAATGAATAACTAGTATATCTTATAGCCCTTGATCCAGGGGTCAGTGACGGTATTCAACCCGGAGGTATCATTATTTTGCCTAAAATACATTAAGAACAATCAACAATTTTATCTGTTATCAGTCTCTAAAAAGCATTACCTAATGAACAGGTGCAATTTCTGGAAATATATATTCTCTGTCTGCATGCCAATTATCACATGTGTAAGAAACACGTCATTCTAGCATGTGCAAAAAATGGCAATTTCTCTCACACGCAGTAGGTTATTTCTAGAATATATTAGCCAGGACAAAATATTGGAGATAGTCTGTTGGTCCTGGCGCTTGGGGCGTTGTTCCATTGGATGGAAATCGACCCTTCGAGTCCTAATTAATACAAAGAATTAAATAAAAAAACGTCTGGAAGGAAAGAAAAAAAGGCTTGAAAGAAAGAAAAAAAAACCCTTTGAACAGCTGTAATTGCGTAAGATTGTGTCATCCATATTTCACCTTGTCACGGAAACAGGGGTGTGTCGTGTGACGTCATGGGAATCTCCTATTTGTGTTGTGCAAATCCTATGCTAATTCCCTATCTGTGTTGTGGAAATCCAATGCTAATTCCCTATCTGTGTTGTGGAAGTGTCTATGGGGATACTACTAAGTTCCTGGGCCCTTTTTACAAGTCAAAATTGATTTGGAGGGCAAATAACACCTTTTTTTTCCTTAAATTTATTTGATTCGAATTTTGAAATATTCACTTTATTCAAAATAGTCCAAAGGTAAAATAAGTATGACTAGTTTAGGCCCTTTTTCTCAAATGCTTCCAATCACTATTTTGAGATAACCATTTTTTTGAAAAATACTACTTGTCCAAATGTCAGGTAATGATAGTTTTGGGTTTAATATCCCTCCAGCTGCCCTTGAGCATGAGCAAATGAGCCGAGGAGCTTGAGAGAGAGCTGAGGAGGAGAGAGCTGGTTATACTCTGATTACTTTCGACTCTTGAAAAGGGAATTTTTGATTCAATTTTTGAGATACTCACTTTGTTCAAAATAGTCCAAAGGTCAAATAACTATGACTAGGCCCTTTTTTCCAAATGCTTCCAATCAATATTTTGAGATAGCCATTTTGTACAAAAATACTATTAGTTCAAATGTCAAATAATGATGGTTTTGGGGTTAATAGCCCCCAGCCGCCCTTGTGGCAAGGGCTATAATTACCCATTATCAAAATACAAGGTTTTTGACGAAAGAGGTGGTTGTATAAACGTTGGAGAGGGCTCATTTGATTGGATATCAAAAGTTCTAGTGCCCATTTCGATAGTTGAACATGGGTCAGAGGTAACCAGCCCACTCCCCTCACCCCCTTTTTCCCAAAGGTATCAAATCAATATTTTGAAATAGCCACTTGGTTCAAAACAATGCAAAGGTCAAATAACTATAACTCAGATTAAAAAATCCACCAGAGCCCCTGGGGCAAGGCATGCAACTCATGCAAGTTGCCCATTGTCAACATACAAGCTTTTTGTGGAAGGAGTGGCTGTATTAGCTTTGAAAGAGGCTCTTTCAATTGGAAAATGAAAGTTTTAGTTCCTTTTCTAAGAGTCAAAAGTGACTGGAAAATATAAAATTTTGATACATTTGTCAAAAGTGATCAAAGGGCAACCAGACGCCCCCCCTCTCCAACCACCTTTTCCCAAATTCATCCAGTCAAAATTTTGAGATAACCTTTTTTTCAAATAAGTCCAAAGACCAAACACTTCCATGAGTGGCATCACCCCCAGCCCCAGGCCAAGAGCTGTAAGTTATGCAAGTTGCTTATTGCTTACTAGATACTTTGTTTATTTTTGTACTTTGATTTACTGATGTAAAGGGCAACTTTTATTTACAGGGCAATGGCTGTAAGTTATGCAAGTTGCTTATTGTTACTTTGATAATTGTTTATTTAATTTTGGTTTCCATTTATTCTTTAATAGTAATTTCTAGATACTTTGAGTTTGAATTATCCTAGGAATTTATTTCTGCTAATCTTAAGTTTAAAATGGCCTTTACTTTTATTTGAAAAACGTGTTTCCTGGAAAGTTGTTTTTATTAATAATCATAAAAAATCGACCAGTTAGCCCATTTTTACTTGAAACCTATATCCATTACCATGACTTGTTACTGTGAATCTGTAATCAGTTTGTCTATTAGAATCTCTTGCAAAGTGGATAAGAGAGTGGTTGCTCAGTAGTAATGTTTGAGATGGGATAGAAATTGAGGTTATACTTGGTAAACTAGGGCTGGCTATAAAACGTCAATTGTATTTTCAATTTGGGAAAGATGATTATGTCAGAGCCCTTTGTGTGTTAATGATGCAGATATTGCTATCAGCAACAGCTTTTTGAAGCTTCTTATAGATGGGTTAACAAACCCACATTTGCGCTGTACTTGACTAAAGGCATTAAAATCACCCAATATAATCAGACTTCCACTGCTTAGGACCAGTTTGTATAGCTTTTTTTTATACCTCCAACAGTGGAATTGTTCCCACTGGAATTTTTGACCTTGAACATATTTAAACAGCTCCCATCACATTGTATTACTTTACAGCCAATAAATTCCAAACTCCATTAATGGTTTTCTTCAATATCAATCTCAATTATAGTAAAATTAATGTTATTCTCCAAATAATTAAGAACTCCAGCTTTGGTGCCATTAGTTCTGTCTTTTCTGATAATATTATAATTTCTGAAGTTTATTCTTGTATTTGGTAGTAACCGACTTTTCTGGATACAACTAGGCTAATATCTACAGGGTAGTGTTTTCTTGGCAGCAGTAAAAAAAACTATCATTTATTTTTTATTATAAATTGATCATTCCAAAATATGTATTTTAAAGACCATAGTACATACCATAGCTAATGACCCCCTATTAAATAGACAAACATTTAAAGTCTTTTGTTGATTAAGGGAGCCTATATTTAATTTTTCTACCAACTTGCAGAGTTTCTCAATCCAAACTGATAGGCTTAGGCTTGCGAAATCTATTAGATCTGGGCTGCAGAATAGATCAATTACTAACTTTTCAGCTACTTATTTTGGATGACTTGACAAGTCTTTCAGTAATTTAGTTTGGTGAGGTCTAATTAAACTGATTATGATGTAACATCCTCTTGTTTATCCCATGAGAATAGCATTTATAGGCTACCTGTGCCATATAAACCATATTGATATTTTTCAGAAAGTTGGAGGATTCCTTGACTTTGTTGCCTCACTGGGTAACAATTGGATGTTTCTGAGTGCCTTCTACCACAATTTGCATATATAGATAATTTCAAGGTCTTTTATTTTCAGTGGGCACAAGTCTGACTAGTGTTTCTCTGAGCCCTGCAAACAGCTTGACATTGTGGCTCTATGTTTTTTTAGTTTAGTTTTTTTTCTATATTTCTGGTACTAGTGAAACCAAAGGACTCTGACATGGTAGTAATGTACCTCTATTTTTCTTTTAAAGCACCAGACATTTGGTGAAAGGGTCCTACCCTAAAAAAAAAAAAAAAAAAATGGAAACTGCAAGACTATCTTCAAGTATTTTTATTCCTTCTTTTATCTTTTCTGTCTTTTAGCATCCTATTCAGTTGCTGGCGTGTGTAAGCTTTCTTAGACTTCCACTATGAAAAAGCTAATACATTTATTTTTACATTTACATTTACATTTATTAAAAAATTTGCGCGCGGTGGCATCCTTAACTGAACAATAGTTGACTGTATCCAATGTTTAGTTAAAGTTTCGTCTCCATTTTGGAAGGAATATAAGAGGTTCAAATAGCTAGTCGTGAACTATAGCTGACTTCACTCTAGTCAGTGTGTGTTTGTGTGTGTTTGTGTGTGTGTGTGTGTGTGTGTGTGTGTGTGTGTGTGTGTGTGTGTGTGTTTTTGTTTGTGTGTGTGTGTGTGTTTGTGTTTGTGTTTTTTTGTGTGTTTTTTTGTGTGTGTTTGTTTTTGTGTTTGTATGTGTGTGTGTGTGTGTGTGTGTGTGTGTGTGTGTGTGTGTGTGTGTGTGTGTGTGTGTGTGTGTGTGTGTGTGTGTGTGTGTGTGTGTGTGTGTGTGTGTGTGTGTGTGTGTGTGTGTGTGTGTGTGTGTGTGTGTGTGTGTGTGTGTGTGTGTGTGTGTGTGTGTGTGTGTGTGTGTGTGTGTGTGTGTGTGTGTGTGTGTGTGTGTGTGTGTGTGTGTGTGTGTGTGTGTGTGTGTGTGTGTGTGTGTGTGTGTGTGTGTGTGTGTGTGTGTGTGTGTGTGTGTGTGTGTGTGTGTGTGTGTGTGTGTGTGTGTGTGTGTGTGTGTGTGTGTGTGTGTGTGTGTGTGTGTGTGTGTGTGTGTGTGTGTGTGTGTGTGTGTGTGTGTGTGTGTGTGTGTGTGTGTGTGTGTGTGTGTGTGTGTGTGTGTGTGTGTGTGTGTGTGTGTGTGTGTGTGTGTGTGTGTGTGTGTGTGTGTGTGTGTGTGTGTGTGTGTGTGTGTGTGTGTGTGTGTGTGTGTGTGTGTGTGTGTGTGTGTGTGTGTGTGTGTGTGTGTGTGTGTGTGTGTGTGTGTGTGTGTGTGTGTGTGTGTGTGTGTGTGTGTGTGTGTGTGTGTGTGTGTGTGTGTGTGTGTGTGTGTGTGTGTGTGTGTGTGTGTGTGTGTGTGTGTGTGTGTGTGTGTGTGTGTGTGTGTGTGTGTGTGTGTGTGTGTGTGTGTGTGTGTGTGTGTGTGTGTGTGTGTGTGTGTGTGTGTGTGTGTGTGTGTGTGTGTGTGTGTGTGTGTGTGTGTGTGTGTGTGTGTGTGTGTGTGTGTGTGTGTGTGTGTGTGTGTGTGTGTGTGTGTGTGTGTGTGTGTGTGTGTGTGTGTGTGTGTGTGTGTGTGTGTGTGTGTGTGTGTGTGTGTGTGTGTGTGTGTGTGTGTGTGTGTGTGTGTGTGTGTGTGTGTGTGTATGTGTTTGTGTGTGTGTGTGTGTGTGTGTGTGTGTGTGTGTGAGATGATCCGAACCTGGTGCAATTAGCACAATTGATGATTTCAGCCGGTCACAAATATCTTCACTAATTAATATGTTATCAATAAGTGTGGCTGTGCGTTCTGTAATTCGTGTGGGGATGTTAATCGACGTGAAAAAACTAAATGATAGTATAGTTGTTAAAAAGTTTCGCATTCTTATTATTTCCTAGCTCCAATAAATTATGGTTGAAATCTCCCATTAGCATACACGGCTTTTTACACAACCCTAAATTCTGAGAAAGATTCTCAAAATGCTGAGACGTTTCCGTAAGGTTAGAACTAGGTGTCCTGTAAATAATAGCAATCAGAATTTCAACATCATACTTTTTTACATTAACAACAAAAGACTCAAACCAACCTTCAACCCAGACACCTTAAGTATAGTCTACAGTTACAAAAATATCATCCTGCACCTAAATTCCTAATCCACCTTTCCGCATCTGCGTTCTATTTTTATAATAAAAAGAATAACCTCCTAGTGATTACAAACTTAAAGGCGAAATTTCACTCAAGAAAGTCTCAGTTAGTGATATTAAATCAAAACAAAGATTACTTTCACTAACTGTGGTAAGTAGTGTATCAAACGCAGTTTCAAGCCCCTGACAATTATACGTGGCTATGATAAAATCACTCGATGATTTGATTTGCCTCAGATCACAGGGATCAATATACTTAGAAACCGGAAGATTCAGATCTGACCTCACTTTTTCATTCCCACTATCACGTTCACAAAGACCTCGGTCACATACATTAGCTAAATTAAAATAATATTCTTCAAGATCAGATAGTCAATTAGTAACCAGAGACATTTTAAAACATAATGTTCACCTTAGTGTCACCAAAGCAATGTAGGCAATCTCTTGTCTGTTAGCCAGAACCCTGGCTTCTTGAAGACGGTTCAGCGATACAACTTCTGATAGGTCGTTAATTCTAACTACTTGATCGCCAGACTTTGCAAGGATACGGCCCTGCACTGACCAAGCATTTATCATACCCACTACATCCCTAGCAGCATTTAGAACTTCCTGTCTAGGACGAGTAAGGCTTTCACTTACAAAACATTTCAATCCTTTCAGCTTGCTCCAATTTTTCAATATTTCTCTTGCAACTGTTGGGCTTTTAAATCCGACTTCAACTAGGGGGGGGGGGGGGGGTTCTGCTACAACTGGGCTTTCCCAAAATATTAACATTCACAATGTCAGACTCGGACGCCGATCGTAGACCTAGTTTGCTTGTTATTAAGTATAGCACATTATTTATGGGATGCCTTGTTGTTTCATTCAGACCAGGTAGGTGGTAAGTAACTACGTAGGAAGACTTACTGCCTTCTTGCATTTCATCGAAGTCATGCTCCTGGTTTGAAAATGCTTGTGCAAAGAAATCGACTTTAGACTCAAGGATTCCGATTCGGTCCACTAATTTTTCGTGGCTACTTTTAAGTTCCAACATAACGGATGA